>NC_142594.1:46025756-46326652 GCF_965207765.1 Zootoca vivipara | reverse complement strand
CATGGAAAACTAGAATGATTAGATTAAGGATAGACTACAACTGGGGTGGCCAACATGGTGCGCTCCAAATCTTGCTGGACTCCAACTCCCAACATCCCTGACTACTGGCCATGCTGGCTGAGACTGATGGGAGCTGTAGTCCAACTACCTCTTGAGGGCACCACATTAGCTGCCCCTGGACTGTAGGCTGGTAGAAATCTTTGCCCTTGTAGGCAAGACATTGTATTACACGGCATTTGTTTGGTTCTACTTGTCCATTCCTTATGCTGACATTTCAAATGGTGCGAACTTTGTGAATGAAAGGGGGGAAAGTGAAGCTGTGTGTATTCACAATGTAAGAGAATAGGCAAGCTGAATCAGTGATGAGGTGAGTGTCATGGAAGAAATACTTCTAAACCCTCCACTATTTGATAAATCAGGAAAGGGCCACTCTTGGCCTTACAGTATAAATCAACTGTTGTCAGAAAGCTGCAGTTTGAGCATTATAGACATCATAATGAGGAAAGACCGGTCAAACGTATCATCAAGTTAACAATAACACAGACATCTGCAATTATTATATTCTGGTGTGCAGAAAGCAGCTATGGAGAAGACACATGCAGGTTAGGATTACTAGTTTGCATAAAGAAATAGCTGGGTCACTTTCAAATTTGCATGTATTATATCACTTCAATGAATGTAAATGTTTAAATTGCCTGTTGTCTACTACTGATGCGGAGCAAAACAAAGAGGAGAAAGGTTATCAGTCTCACTAAAAACTTGAATTGCCTAGCGTGCGTTATGTTCTCAGAGGATATCCAAGATGGCAAAAAAAAGCTTTCTTCTATGCTAATAAATGAATTTACAGACCCCTGCCAAGATTATAAACTAATTGAAAATAAAAATGCATGCCTTTATTAACTTGCACATTTCAAAATTCCCAATGCTAAATATGTTTGGGAGGATCTGGATATTAGCTCACAATTTGCACTCTGTTTAGCTGAAATGCAGAGATCTAAATAGATGCACAGCCTATTAAACTACTTTGGATCTCATGATAATAACATGCACAATGGCAGCAAAAGTGCTGCTGTATACTTAGGTATGTGTGGAAAACTGTCCAGTTTTGTTCCACTTGGTACTGAGGTTTTGAAATTTATAATGGTTGCAAACCCAAAGACCCCTGGATACAGGCTGCCATTAGGACACTTAAAAAAACCACACCAGCATGGAATTTAAACTTGCATCAGGATCCTGGCAATCTAGTTTGCTAGGTCCGGCATGGGCAGAGCTGGCCCAAGACACCTGAGGCAAACCATAAAATGGAGGAAAGAAGGGGAAGTGAAGATCTACATTGGGAATAAGGACAGGGAATAAAACCAACCTTGCCCAACTTTTGAAGGCAGATGCGTATTCCAGGAGACCCCAGAGGGCAGCTCCTGCCCTTTCCTCTCTAGGTGTGGGAGGAGACCATCAGCGCCTACTATTCACTGAGAGGCCACTGTAGAGGCAGTATTGCCGCCTGAGGCAGTCACCTCACCTTGCCTCATGGGTGGGCTGGCTGGGGTTATGGGCAAGCTAGAGTTAACAGGATCAGATCTAGGTGATACCAGGGCAGGCAAGCAGGTGAGAAGCAGAGGGGCAAGTTCTGAGAAGGGTTTCACCTTGCTCAGGAAGATGGTTCACAAACGGTACAGGGAAGCAGACATAGAAGTTCACCTCTGGTCTTTCTCCTGCTGCACTGACAAACCATGAGCTGAAAACCTAAGAGGTTACATACAGCTTACGGTTTGCCATACGCCCAGCTTCACATGACATGCTAAGCCAAACCATGGCTTAGTTCGCAGCAGAAGCACAGGAGAAGCAAAGCGGCCACAATCTCCTCTCCGGGAACTGGTGCGTTCATGCTAAGCTTGCCTTAGAGCAGGCTTCCTCAACCTCGGCCCTCCAGAAGTTTTGAGGCTACACTTCCCATCATCCCTGACCACAGGTCCTGCTAGCTAGGGATCATGGGAGTTGTAGGCCAAAAACATCTGGAGGGCCGAGGTTGAGGAAGCCTGCCTTAGAGTTATGCATTATTAGAGTAGGTTCCAAGTCAAGAAAGGTTAGTCAAGACCTCTTGCTGCTGCTTGGGTTCCCCCCCCCCCTGAGTCAGTGTAGTAAGAAATTGCTGCCCCACTTACAAACCATTAGGAGTTGGGGCAGGGGAGATTCAGGTTCAAAACCAACTCATCCATGAAAGCGACTTGAGAGAAACCCTATCTGTGTTGCCATGGAGAAAAGGGCAGGATAAAAACATGCAAGGGTAACTAGACAGGCAGTGAATGCCCTGGGTAGTCAGTCACATTTGTCTCAGACATGCCTCATTCTACGCTGGTGGGGCATGGACAAAGTCCTGAGATAAGAGTCAAAAAGCAGCAGTACCATCAGACCAAAGACCAGAGTCAAGTCCTGGCAGTGGAGCAAAGGCACAAGCTGGAACATTATCCTGATGCCAGAATAAACCTTTCAGCCAAATCCTTTGAACCACTGAAGGTCATTCGGGATCTTCGCACCACTGAGATCAATTTGCTCAAATTCACGTTAACTAATATAACCCAGCTGGAAACATCAACCAATAAAAGCTTAGCACAAAATGTTTAGGCTGCTTAAGAGTAAAGTTTCTGAACAATCCCTGAGGGCATCTAGATATTCTGAGTGCAGAAACAATGGAGAAGTGTTGTTAAATGAAATCTGTATGTTGTGCCAAAACGTCTCGAACATCAAAGCACAGCTTCTTCCTCTACACTCAGAAATTATCACTACAGATAGATAAATCGGAAACGGTCACAAAGTTCATTTTAGAGAATAAGACAGCAAATAATTGTCTCATTAGAACAAATATCAATGTTTTTTGATCTGCAAAGGTTTAGGAAGTTTAGACTTTAAAAAAAAACTTACACAGATATAGTTGGTAGAGTCTGACTATTTTTTTTAAAAAAATGTATAATTACACATGTTCTGCTTCTCACAAAATTATCATTTTTCACAGCTGCTCCAGCAAGGCAGGAAGAGAGCTAGTCTACCACATATCCAGAGTTTCCAGAGTTTCCATGATGTGACTAAGGATCACTTGAACCAAAGCACAATTAACAGCTCTGATTCTGGTATCATACGAGGAAGAAGCAATAACCGAAAGGCGCCCAAAAGAACCACCTGCCTCGTTCCAACTTATCAGAAGAGAACTCCTGCAGTGGATCAGATCAAACCACCTCTAAACCTAAGATGTTTTAATTCCAAGTCATCTAAGCTCTCTCCCTGCCTGTCCCCAAATTAAAATTGATTGACAATTCCTAAACTAGAGAACACCACACTGAATACAAATACATTGCTATAATCAATTCTATCTGAATTTTTAAAATATGTATGTCAATTCCTTTTGCATATTTATGCTGCCCCCAAGTAAATGCTAAAAATGCTAATGTGTAAAAGATTCAATTTTTTATATTTAGAGACAGTGTTATTTTATCCTTCTGTTTTTAACAAACTTCATGCATATGCGTCTGCACTGAAAAAAAAATCTAAAAATGAATAAAAACAATTCTCCACTGCTTACCAAGGGAATAATAAGAAACGATTTGATATTATGCCATTATTTATTGTGATAAAATCTTATACAAATAATGTATCTATTCTGTGTGACTCCACTTAAACTGAACTAGCTTCATACCAATTTAGATCTGTATTTTCCCAGTTAGTGTGCCGACATAACATACAATTCAGACTTCTTTTATTTAGTTCTTTGGCTTTGAGCAATGTAATATTTGTGGCTAAGAACCAGCTAAGTTAATTTCTGCATGTGTGTTGGCTGTTCAATTTATCCTGACTTCCTGCATACTTATTTTAAATGCATGGTTAAACCTAATGTGCATAAAACCAACACATAAAACCAAAAGCTCTTGTGAAATTAATTTTCTTTAAAACTACAGGCAAGCTCGAAGGCAGTTTTGTTTCCACACTGCAATATATTTAAAACCACCACACACACGACTTTCAGCAGGTATAATACTACTGAATCACCTCTTTCCTCTATTAAAAATAAAAAAGATACAGGAGATAATAAAATTATGACTACCGGTAATATATTAATAGTATATCAGAACATATAATTATTATAACTGGCACCTGCCTTTCTTTCTTTTTTAAAAAACCCACCTTTTAAAAAAACCCTCTTTAAAAAATGAAAAAGATAATGGAATGAAATAAATATGGTTTTGAATGTCATTACAAATTTCAGAATCTATTCTTGCTGATAAAAAAATTGTATGCTGTGTTTGAGCAAACTGTCATGTTAATCACATTCCTCAGTCTGGTGGCTTCAGTAATAAGCAAGCTGAAAGGTAGGTGCTATTTTGTTTTTGTTAATGTAGTTGATGGGCTCCCCCCTTCCCCCCTTTCCAACACCCTAAAAGGGAAAAACAGAATTCCAATTTACTTTCATGACCTCTGATTTAAAAACAAAGATTGCACATTATTTACTACTGGATGATTTCCCTGGAATTTAATGAGGACAAAGTACAAATATGACAGATGTAATTATCATAGTTTTATTCTGCACAGTCAGGGTCTCCTTGTGCTGTAATTGCAAGCTTTTCATTCAACCGCTGGCAGCAGAGTTATTACCCCGGTATTTTATGTTATTTCAGAGGACTTCCCAGCTCAGTTTTATTCCAAGGAATTTCTAAGCATCCTCGCATTGGAATAGTAATTAAAAACAACAACGATCAACAAGATATTTCATCAGATCTCTTTGCAGATGTCTCTCCTTGTTGCTTTTTGGGCACATTAAGTGTAAAGAAACAAAACCCTGGGTTTTCACAACGTATTGGGAGGGATGGGAAAGTGGGGGCAGGGAGGGGGGCTGTTAAGCAGTTCCGAGAAAGAAACATGTGGGCAGGTGGCCAACGCATTGTCTGGTGCAAAGAAGGGCTCCACCCGCCCCCAGCATGTATTGCTTTACTCATTTAGACTCAAGGCAAGGTTGAGTGAGCCCCAGCTGGAGGCTGGACCACTGACCCTGGAGCTGGAAATACACAACTATAAGCACACCCCTGGAAGCCTCCCTTTCCAAGGCCTGAATGTAATTGCTTTATATTACACTCCAGCTTCATCAGGCCCCTCACATGCCAAAGGGAGGCGAGTGAAAATAAAAAAACTTTCTAGTCCAATTCATAGTTTATAGCTCTAGCGTTATTAATTTTCTGTTTGGAATACAGGGCAAATCTCACCAAAGGCTTTGTGGCACAGATGCATCAAATATGCCATTTTATTGGCACAGTTTAATAGCTAGAAGCTATTAAATTTTGAACTGCTTCCCTTTATTTTGAATTTAAAAAGATTGTTTGTAGTTGGTGAAGAAGATCAAACCACTGTTATTTCAGGTCTCCACACATCTGCTATGTTTCATTAGCCTTTCCTATCTGTTCTTGGCTAGACTAGGGTTAAGTTCTCAAAACAAACAAGAGATGTTTTTAGCCTATCAGTATGAAAGTTAACAGAAGCAAGTTCTCCGCTGAGGATTTGAAGTTTACTACTAATACTGCATTTACAAAATAAAATTACCTTTAATACCATGAAAATAGTTAACACATTTTAAATATGTAACCAGTAAAAATACCAGACAATCGTGGCATCAAAAAGCTATTTGTTCCTGTCAATAAAGACACATCAAGCAAGAATGAAGTAGAATTTTACAATATTCTGATGTTACCCTAAAGCACACTTTGCTCTTGGAAACTACCAAGGACTGTGAGACAGCTTGTGTGACACACAGTGAAGCCTCATTGAAACATCTATTTTAGCCAAACACAGTTTGATTTGTGTGAAACTCTAATGACTGGAAGAATTTGGACTGAGATGTGAGAAATGGGACTAGATTTCAGTTACCCTTTGTGAACTCTGAAAGGAAAACTAAACAAAACAAAGTTCTGATTCTGCTGCAGTTCACTTCCTGCAATGTCACAAATTTTGCTCTTCTAAATTATCAGGGCACACAATTTTGCCATACAATAAATACAAAATGGCTACTTGGCTTTAAGGTGATCCCAATGTCTTTCCTCAAGATAGATGCTGTTTCAGAGGGCATATGCTGTACCTTACCAACAATATTTTGTCAATGGGGAAAAGCAATTTTTCCCACAACTATGGGGAATGATAATGAACAGTAAGAACAATTACTATGTCCCAAGATATAAGGAATTTTACTAAAACCTATTGCAGGGAGCTGGGCAAGTATTTACTCTCCCACCCAGAAACTCCCCATTTATCTAAACTTTCACACTCTAGCATTCTTAGCTAAATGATTAATACAACTGCTGAGAGATTTGAAGAACACCCATTGTACATAGCTGTTATCAGAAGCAGGCAAACTGCTGGTCAGAAAGTCACAGGAAGGGAAATATTGGAGGGATGTCACCATGCGGACTCAATAAATTGCTATAACTTGCATCACAATCAACCTTTTTCTTCCATCACACCTAACATTTTAGTTTCAAAAAGGCAAAGTAGAATTTTTTATACAGTACTTACAATAGGACTTGCGTTGATGTAGTCCGAGTTGTCGTGACTGTTTTCAGCTTTCAAACATATCCTGCAATGATCATCTGATTTTTTTAAAAAATAAAAAAGTTAAATCAGTATTCATTCATATTTATGTTAAAACAGATCTTTCAAAGAGCATTTCTGAACAGACCACTACTATTCAGCCTATTTTTTTGCACACTTGCTTCTAAATACAGATATTTTCAAAAGACTGATTTAAATGGTAAGAACCATATAAAAAGTGTTCTTGATATGGAACTTGGTATGTTGAGGAATAATTGCTATTAGGCAGGTGCTTTCGCTGTATTGTTTTCAGCGCCTGCTAAAAAAATTAAATGTTTTTATTTACACAAGTCTACCATTTTTTTTGAAAAAAGAACTACTGATTTTATTTATAGCTTGATACATTTTAATGCAACATGTTTTTAACGTTTGATTTTATCAGTATTTTCAAATGACTATATCATTTTATGTAAATGGTTTAGCAGTTTCTTTTATGATGAAGCAGTGTATAAACCTTGCCACATAAATAAATCAGTAAAATGGTCTGGTGTCTAACAAATTTACTTAAAAACACACAACAATGTTTAATATAGACTGTGCTTCAGGTTCAGTAGCCCCTAGCAAGGGCATTAATGATGCCAAACCACAGACCCTTCCCTGCTCCTTCTCTGTATGAACACGACAGTGCTTAAAGACTGTTGCCAATAATAACAGGTTTATATTAAAGGGATTTCCACCCCAAGTTCATATGTAGGGTAGCTGATGAAATTTAATAAACAGCATCAATCTCACGGTACAGCCATGTGGATTCAGTCTGATGTACAATACAGAATGTCTGCTACAGCTACCAGAATAAACAAGCACATGGAATAGGAATGTGCTGCTTTTGGTTGTGAATGAAGAGCACCAAAAACTTTTAAAGCACATATATGCCATGGCTACTCTCGGCTCCACTTTCCACCCTAGGCCCAACACAGAGAACACCTGCCTTGTAAGCTCATCTCCCCAAACAGTTCTAACTACAAGTCAAGAGCATCGTGCACTTTTGGGTAAAGGTATTTGTGTCCAAAGGCCATGCACGAAAACTGTGCCATGAGGCTGTCGAAATGAAATGTCGTTTACGCAAAACGGCACTTGCTGTTATCACAGAATTGTAGAGATGGAAGGGACCGCGAGGGTCATCTAGTCCAACCCCCTGCAATGCCTGAATTTTTTTGCCCAACATGCTGGGAAGAAGTGCAAAGCATACATTGGAAGCAGCAGCAGCAGCCGCCATGAGAAGTCTGAAGCACACAGCAAGACAACAAGATGGGCCACAGGAATATTAACTGTTCCTTGCACAGAGTGGCTGATAACAGTTCTTTTGGCACATTTCCTCCTCTGATTGCAGCAACAGGCAAAGGGGAAAGCAACTAAGTAATGAATCCAGCTTAAACTGTACATACATGCTACTACATCTTGTGAGCGGTTCTTCTGGGCGTTTTCTTCCTTATGTGCAATGGTAGCTGCGTTGGGCTCTGCCTGATAAGCACAAAGTGCTTCCCATTCTTTTTCCAGACGATTCTTGTTCTTCAAGTGGTCTTCCATATAGGACTGAAATGAGAAAATTTCATCAGAGGCAGTATTATTTATACACTCAACACTCTGCTATTCCAATTAACATCTGAATGGACTGGAGAGGACTAAAACCAGGCATAGGCAAACTTCGGCCCTCCAGATGTTTGGGACTACAATTCCCATAATCCCTAGCTATCAGAACCAGTGGTCATGGATGATGGGAATTGTAGTCCCAAACATCTGGAGGGCTGGAGTTTGCCTATGCCTGACTAAAACACTTTGGCTGAAATTCAAGAACTGCTTGACTACAGCTATCTGCCCAGGGCTTGCTTGCTACCTATCTACCTACCTACCTATCTAGTATTAGTTGATTTATTTATTTATATATAAGACTTATAAACTGCCCTTCATCAACAGAACTCAGGGTGGTTCACAGAAATAAACACGAACAACAAAGCAGTAACCCACCACCTCCCACAAGGCTGAAGAATAGCCAAAGGCCTGGTTGAAGAGGAATGTTTTTGCCTGGTGCCTAAAATGTGATACCTCGACTTACAAAGACGATCCGTTCCGCGACCGTCTTTGTAAGTCGAAGTCTTCGATTGTCGAAGCGTCTGTTTTGCACATGCACGAAGTGCAATTTTGCACTTCTGCGCATGCGACGACTGTGCGTGCCGAAAAGACTTCTGGGGTTGTTGACTTCGGAAGTCGAAACCTTCGGAAGTCGAGTCGTTCGGATGTCGAGGTACCACTGTATAATGATGGCGCCCTGGCGAGAGCATTACACAAACAGGGAGCCGCTAAAGAAAAGGCCTGTTCTTGTGTTGTCACATGAAGAAAGGCCTCAGAGTCCAGGTCGGTTTATATGGAGAGAGGTGGTCCTTAGCCGTTTAAGGCTTTATCGATCAAACCCTTATGGAACGTGAGTTTCTCAAAACAGCAAAGCAAACTAGTTTTAAAGCTGAAAGAAGTTTTTCAAAAGCAGCTGGATCCCTGCAAAAGCAGGTTATGATATTGGTGAGCCAAAAAGGGGCAGGGCAGGGCAGGGCAGGGCTGTGAAATAAGAATCAAGCTAATCTGCTGTTCGGCCATGTGGTGCAATTCATGAGTTCCACCTGAGCCACAAGACCCATGAAGCTGGACTTCTGACATTACAGTCAAAGTGAAGAAAACAGGAACAGGGTTGACTTGCTTCTCTGGTTTGCCCAATGTCTGTGTACACATCCCCTTGTCTCATGCCTAGAAAGCATTGATCCATGCGGTTTTCTCCTTCTTCTATGCTGTCTAGGCATGAGTCAGAGAGGTTTTTTACTTGTCCTGCTGCTTCCCCCAGGAAAACCTGCTCTTTAGTGCTAAATCAGAGCAAATATATATCTGGAGAAAGTCCAATTGGCCTTTGCTCCAATTCTGTGGTAAGCAGCAAGTTTTCCCAGGGGCGAGTGGCAGGGCAAGCAGAAGTTCAGGGCCAAATTAGTCATTGTGTTAAATGTGTTCTTTGCGTTTAACCTGCATATATATATTTTTAATGTCATCACCGGGGGTGGCGGGGGGAGGACTGATAATTAACAGCGTCAGGGTAGGAAGGAAGAAGCATGAGAATGGCAAGACAAAGCAAAACTATCTGAAGGGAAGATCACACTGTAGGCATTCTATGTGAAGAAAAACAGACTGGTCCTACCTCGGAGCAACACAATGCACTTTTTATCATACACTTACTCCTCTCCTAAACCAGTCAGACTCCAATTCAAATCAAATTCTTCTGTAGTTTTCAATAGTCCTTCTAAAGTTTCCAGGTATATATATATATATATATATTACAAAGGGTAGGGGGTAGATTCAGAGAATTCAAATTAACAAAAATAAATAATATATATTATAAAAGAAACGTAGGAGATAGTTGTTAAATGCATTTTTTTAAAAAAAATAATGCAGCATGACAAACTGTAGGGTTATATTGTTAATGAAAAAAGTTTTCTGGTTTTTTTTAGGTGCAACAGATAACAGAACCTGTCACATTTCTTGTTTTGTTTACAGTAGTCAATAAGGACACTGAAGAACTGGAGCAGGCACAGAGAGGATATGCAAGACTTCATACTTCTCCCAAAGAAGAAGAGTCATCCATTAAATCAAGTCAATATAAGTACAGTGGTACCTTGGTTCTCAAACACCTTGGTACTGAAACAACTTGGAACCCCAACACTGTTCCGGTTTGCGGAAAAAAATTGGAAGCCAAACGTGCTCTGTTTTGAGTGTTATGCTTCCGATTTGAGCAACACACTTCCGTTTTGAGTGTTACTCTGAGGTCTGTCTGTTTTTACTATTTATTTTGTTTCTTTGTTTTTGCGGCCTTTTTGTTTTGTTTTTGTAACTGTGTGGAACCCAGTTCAGCTACTGATTGATTGATTGAGTGACTGCAGTACATTGTTTATTGCTTTCATTTTATGGATCAATTGTCTCGTTAGATGGTAAAATTCATGTTAAATTGGTGTTTTAGGGGGTTGTTTTTCAAAGTCTGGAACGGATTAATCCATTTTGCATTATTTTCTATGGGAAAACGTGCCTTGGTTTTGGAACGCTTTGGTTCTGGAACAGACTTCCGGAATGGATTTAGTTTGAGAACCAAATTACCATTGTATTACTACTTTGTGTCATACATAATAAGCCCATGAACACAAATCACAACAGATGCTGTGATACCCATGGGACATCTCTCTGTAGCAATCTATTAGGCATGATAGCCAAAATAACAGGAGGTGCATATTTCCAACATACCCTGAACTTTTCACTAAGACTGTTAGTAGACCATTGGTTTGACTCAACTTAGCAATTTCTATGCTTCCATTGACAGCACAGTCTTAACAATTATTACTAAAACAAGTCCACTTATTTCACTTGAACTTATTTATTATTAAATTTCTATCCCAGTCTTCCTTCCAAAGGAGCCCAGGGCAACTTGCAAATAAAAATGCCAAGATTGCAACCTATAAAGTTGCTCCTTATCTCTCCCAGAAATGGAGGTGATAATGAATACATTAGGTCTTTTTTCCTTTCCTTTCCACCAGTTTAGTAAAATTGCGATGCCATCCTTCTAATGGTACAGTGAACAGTATCAATGCTGATCTTCCTTGCAAATCAAAACATGCATTTGTTTGTGTGAAAATGCCGCCTGAAGTATGGTCTAATTTTCTGCAAAAACATTCATGCACATTTGCAAGCTGGTTTATGGAAATCGTATCTGCCAAGGGCAGTCAAGCTAAAAATAGAGGCATTTGCAGAAGTGGGAAAACTGTGAGAGGAGTACACATTTAATGCCACTGAGATATTTTGGATTATAAGATTTGTTTTTATGGAGGCAGTGACAAAATGCTGGTACTTGAAAACCACAGTGCCACCTATGTATTTGGGTCTTTCCAAGGTTCTTTGGTACTGTATTATTTTGATGTGAAAGGATTACCCCATTAGATTAAAATGCATTTGGAACACATAAAAGAGACACCTCATAAAATAGATTTTCAAAGATTATACAACAATCCTTTCAGGGATTGGGGGTGGGTGGGGGTGGAGCTGTATCTTCAAAGCTCAAACGTCATCTGATTTTCAGTGGCCCAGTAAGCCTTCATAACTACAGAACCCTGCATAACTGCAAATGGAGCTTTGTGAAAACACCTGGATCTGCCTTTGAAAGCAGCTTTGTACTGCAATGGTAGCCAAAGTTCCACCTGCTGAAAATTCTCCTCCTGGTGCAACTACTGCAGAAACAAAGCACATGCAAAACAGCTACTTCAGGACACAGAAAGCTGCCTTCTACCGAGTCAGATCATTGGTCCATCTAAGACACTCAGAGGCTCTACACTAGGGTTTCAGATGAGGGCCTTGCTCAGCCCTACCAGGCAATATGTGGGATTGAACTTGTTACGCACAGCGTGTGTTCAGCCACGGAGCTACAACTCTTCCGCAGTTACTGTATGAAAATGTGATGAAATCCCACTGTATAAACTTTATCCATATTTTTTTTTTACCTGAAATCATTTCAAGAAGACAGGATGACACCTCTGCGAGAACCTGGCTATGTCTGCAACTGCAGACCTTAGCAAGATTAATACAAGCAACCACCTGACCACAACTACATGGTTGCTTGGCCAGCTGTTTCAATTACACTGTATTTTTCTTCCTGGCCTAAATTCTCCTATGCAGTAAGTTGTGGGGTCCTTATCCAAGTGGTAAGGTTTACTCACATTTTTCACGTGATAAGCCTGTCTAGCTAAATTGCTACAGTCCAGACATGCTAACAACTTCAGTGTCCTCCCATCTCTAACAACTCACTTTTTTCAAAGAGTTGATTTTTTAGAATGGAGAAAATCGTACCTGCGTTCCCCTAAATTATGGTTATGAGTAACACTGGAAGTTATTTAAGATTAACCAGTCTTCATCAGAATTTTGTTTTGTTTATACAAAGGGGGGGAGGGAATGTGCATAGCCGTTATGCTCCTAAAAAGGCAAACAACCAGGCACCACGCTGAACATGAATTGCAGACTGAAATAAATTTGCAGGCAAGATAAAAACATTTGTCAAGTGCAATTAAAAAAATTAATCGAGATGACATATAACTTTCCCATCTAAATCACACATTTTAATTTATGCTTCTCCAAGCATAGGTAACCCCTAAACTAAATTTGGTAGACAAAATCTTGTCTTCTGGGAAACCTTGGCATTGGTAAACTTAGCAGACCTATATCAACTGAAACCTATCCAGGAAAGCATGAAGCCACAACCTGTGTGTCCAGGTTCATTTGTATTGGTATCAATACAAAAGCTTTTCCACAGAGCACCTCGCAAAATGCTGGCTACCATTATAAAAGCTTCCATATTTTAATAAGCAAGATACCTGCTTTTAGGGTATCCCTCAGTGAGAAACTTCAACTGCTGAAGCTGCTGCTATTCTACAGAGCTCTTGCAACAAATCCAACTTCAATTCCCATTATGACATTTTGAAGAAATTTGTCTCAAATTACTTCCTTTTTGTTGAAACCGGGGCATAGCAAATCTGCTAAGACACCTCTTGCCCTTAGATGAAGATCCTAAAAATATTTCCAAACAGAAGTGTCAGGCCAGCAGTTTTAGCAAGTCTGGCATCTTCAAACCCCACAGGGACTAGGTCAATCCCTATTTTTGTTTCCAAATGGTTATAAGGAGGACCAGAACAGGAGACATAACTCCTGTGCAAAACCAGCTAGTGCACTGCCAAACCCCGACACTCACGAGAAATTTCTTGTTTGATGTACTTCTTACTATATACCCAATACAGACACTTCCATTGCTGGGGAGGCCCTTGTCTCAGCCAAAGAAAGCAGCCTCCTCTTGTTAAGAGGGGAGCTGTCCTTGGTACCAAAATATGTACTTTAAATGTGAATAGTACACCCATTCAAGGAAGAGATGTGCTATTGTTGGGTCAACTGAAGCTTAAAGCCCTGCTAATAGGAACTGAAACATAATTAATGTTAAAGATTTGTATAACGTGGGCTTGATCTGTATTTGAGGCCTGCAGTTAAATACCAGCAGCATGGGATAATGAGCAGGAAACTGCTTTTGTTTATGATTTTGGCTTACCACTGTGAGAGCAGAATGCTAGACTACATAGGCCACTGGTTGGCTCCACCAGGGCTCGTCTAACATTCTTATAAAACTTGTTCCGAGAATCTTAACTAGGTGCCAATTTTTGCTCAAACACCAGTTCCCACCACTTCACATTAAGTTGGCAGATGTATAACTGTTCACCCTCCAATATTGTCATATTTAAAGTTAAGAGGTTGGGGAAATGATGAGCTGCTAGGCCACAGCTCAGTGGCAGAGAATATGCTTTGCACAGAACATGTTTAATCCCTAGCATCTCCAGAGAAGACCCTAGACAGCTGCTACCAGTCAGTACTGAGCTAGATGGAGCAAATGTATGATTGAGTGTAAGGGAATTTCCTATGCCCATGCTGTTTGACCCCCCATCAGCAGAGCTGCAGTGCACTTGGCATGAGACTGTACTTCAAAACTGTACAGCTGGTGCCAACTGTACAGCACCACAACGTTTGCAGGTATGTAGGTGCCTATAACACCAGTTCTTTTCCGCTTGCATTAGCTGGCTTCGAGAAGCTGGCATTTAACTTGTAAATCTTAAGCTCAGTGTACTTGAAAGGAACATAGTCTTTCCTACGAACACTGGAAGAAAGAGTTTTTCCAGTTGTACTATTGTACAGTGTCTTTCTTGCTGCAGTTAAATTTACCTGGCATTTTATTTATGCTGTTTTTATGCTACTTTTCTCCAAAGGAACCCAAGGTGGCACGTGTGGTTTCCCCCCCCCCCTCTATTTTATCCTCATATGAACTCTGTAGCAAAGCTAAGAGATGGTGCCTGGTCATGGAGCTTCATAGCCAAGTGTGGATTTAAATCCAGGTATCCCTGGATCCTAGCCAATATGCTAATTACTACATCACACCTTCTGCTATGTAGATTCAGGAACATGCTCACAGTTTGGAGTATATATGCTTATACTAGTGCTGGACTGTCACAGTGTCATAAAGCTCATTCATGTACCTATGATGGGTTTTGCTGGTATATGGAGCTACCTAGTGGGTTTTTTTTTTTTAGTTACTGCATACTTCTGCTGATTAATGGAATGTGGTAGCTTCCTGGGCTTTCTAAGTTTTAAGACTAATTAATTGTACACTATTGTTTAGTCTCGGACAGACTGTTGGAGCAGATGTCTGAAAGAATAACTAAATGCGTACCCTCGGCCTAGCATGAATACATAAATTTTCTATGAACCCTACAATCAATCATAATAAAGTAAGACATGAATATAAAATTGTGAGCTGAGAGGGTTAATAGCTCAGCAGTCGTCCTGGATCATGGGGTCTGTGATGTGTCATGTAAACAGGAAACAGGAAGTAGTACCTGTTGCTGTTGTGTTCTGTAACATATGACACCGTATGTTTTAATTCTGTTTGTGTGTGTCGCAGTTTTCAGCCGGGATGCAGCAAAATACTCCGGGCTGTTAACCTTAATAAATCTTCTCTGTTTTAATGAACAAGGGAGTGAAAGTGATTTATTTCAAAGGCATAGAAAGCTGGATAAGACTTCCACTGCCACAGGCTGCTGCAGACTGTTATCTAAACTTCAGAAGGAAAAGTTTATAGACTTTTTAAGCAGAGGTATGCAGCGGAGCGCGCCAGACATTTCTCTGCTAAGCAGCTGGATTTGTGTGCAGGCAGATAGATTGCCTGACAAGGCTGCGTTTATAGTTGCTTACCAATTGGAAATTGGACAACAACATTCTACACCAAGCCCATAACAAAAGCACACCCACATTTTGTGCACATCCCCCAAGTCATGGAAAACCATTTCTCCCCAATTTGCTTAGAACTCCCTTGATTTATAATTCAGACAGCCAGATCACACCCAAATGGAAAATTACAATTAAGGTAAGGATGCACTAGAAATCTTAAGTCTTGATGGGTAGGCAAACATTGTTGCAGCAAACTTGTATGAAACTAGATAACACTTAGGTTAATGCAGCACATCTCATGCATTTATGGTGTGTGTGTGTGTAAAATAAAATACAGATATTAGCATCAAATATATATATGAATTCCTTAATAATTTTTTTTGCCAACTGAAAGGAGGTTTTGAGGGAGTACTGGTCCAATGACGAAACCACGACCTTTTAATTCTTAATGGTGGTTTGTGCTTTTAAAGAACTGGCACAACTGAAGACATCTCAAACCTTATTCAGAGATAGGTCACCACAGCTAACCATGGCTCAGGGCAGGTTTTTCGAAACTTTATGCGATAGCTGTACACAGCTAGAACGGGCCACCCACGTAAGTTGCAAGCAGACAACCTTGTTAACTGGGTCCATCCTGGAAAAGATCCAGCTTCACTATACAGGACCCTCCTTGATCTGCTTCATAATGTTGCTCTCTAAAGAGTCCATCTCTCAAGCAGGCTGGGGGCAGGCTCCCCTTTAGCAGCAATCAGGATAGGAGGATGGAGCTGGGGAGACATGGAGGCTTATTTGCCTGGTGTATAGGCACTCCTGGAAAGGAGGAATCCTATCATGGGACCATTTCACATGTTCCACTAAACCGTTCTCATTGTTGTTTTAAAAGCACTAGGGTTTAATGTGAATAAGCAATGTCTGCTCCATGGGCAAAACTAGCCAGAGTCTCGTTTGACCTGTCATCAGGACCTGGGCTCATGGTTTTTGGGTTGAGGAAAACAAACCATGTTTGGTAAGCCAAGAACAAACTTTGGTCTTTCCGCAGGGCCTGCAAGGCAGAGCTGTTCCGCCTGGCCTTTGGACTGGACTTAGTCTGACCCCTGTGTTTTCCTCCCTCATGGCTTGGATTTATGGACTACTTAAAATGAGGCTGCAATTTAAATTTTAATATTGTATTTTAACCTGTATTTTAATTAATTTCTTTTTATGTTTTATTGTAATTTTATTGGTGTTAGCCGCCCTGAGCCCGGTTTTGACTGGGGAGGGCGGGGTATAAATAAATTATTATTATTATTATTATTATTATTATTATTATTATTATTATTATTACCACTTGAGGTTTTCAAAGCACAAGCCGAGGTTTGCACATCATAACAAAGCCTACCCCTTCCTTGTTTTGTCTACAGTTTGGCAAGAGCAGCTGAAATGGAGGAGGAGTGTTTATGAATTTTTGAGCTGTGATGCTCAGCATGCTGCTGGTTCACATCAAGCTATCATTTGTTTTAAGCCATGGCTTGCTGTGACATGCAGAACAGCCCTGGTTTTGTTTGAAGCTGCAAAGGAGAGACCTTTGCCACATTAAGTGATACACTGCAGCTTTGAACAAAGCTAGAGAGGCTTCTCCTTCAGAAAGAACATTTTCTCTTGCAAGCCCCTCATTTTCCCTCTGCAACTGGAAGAAGTAACTGCTTTTTTCTCCAGCAAACCAAACAAAAGAGTCAAAGGAGAAACCAAATCCACATTTCTTCACATCAGAAACGTAACACACGAAGCACTGAAAAAAACTGTTGGGAACAAGACACATTAGAAATGAATATTTTTAGCTGCCATGTACCCACTTGAATAACTGCAAGAGAGTAATTTCCATTGAAGCAGGTTACCACCGTAAATTGTTCCATGTTATTAGTATCGCAACAAGTGGACCTAGTCAACAAACTACAGTTGTTGAACTTTTAAAACCCCCCTCCACCCATGATGCAGGAAAAGATCTACTGCCTCCTATTCTGAGATAGGTGGACTTAGGTACTGATGTTGCTGAGATCATACGAAGCTGTAATAGGGCCATACAGAGCTTGCAGCAATTGCCAAGACAAATGTACTTATTACACGATAGACTCCTTAGGTGATGCAAAACTCAACTCCCCATTGCTGCTATGCAATACTTCTGCTTTCTAACCAATTAAGATGGGAGGGGGCAGCAATTTTTATTGGGCTTGATGTGTCTCAGAGCAGGAGTTGGGTTGAAAAAACCCACTATTAAACAGAATTAAAACTGAGACCCATTAGCTCATCTTCTGCATCTCACAGATGAACTCATCCCCCAGAGGCAAATTCAGTAAATTAACACTTTTGTCATAAAGTGTCAGTTGGCTTTCACCATATAATGCATGCATTTCATGCAAACAGAATAAAACCCTCCCTCTTTCTGCAATACATGCCTTTCCTATGAGATTTCCTGACCCCTCTATAGAATACATTAAAAGCACTAAAAACTGTTTCCAGCGAGGTCACAGAGGAAAATGTTTTGTACGACAGCACATTGTTTTAATTATCTGCTCTCTGAAAAGCGGCAGATATTGAGGGCTGATTTCCTCCTCCCTATCTGGAGAAATAATGCCTGCACGATATAATTCAATGTGTTTATATCTTCTTCTTTTTGATTGGGCACTGCATTACTGTATGGGGTGATAGAGGTCCCTCTGGTGGGGTCCTTCTGGGGTAGTTTGTCCACCTTTGGTCCCCAACTCTGCACTCAACTCTCACCTGTGGCTTTCAGCATGTGACACTGGCTGCACCCTGGAAATGGCTTTGTCTGGCTGGCTAAACCAGGTGAGGGTAGCCAATGGGTCTCAAACACTTAGTGAATTACGGACTTCCTCTGCATGAGAAGACAGGCTCTGGCAGATTGACCAGACAAGACCGATAATGGGTCAAACTGTCAAGGTGGTTTCTGCACATGCTGTCGAGGGAAGTGAGGGGCAGACGGGGCTTGCCAACCTGGGAAGGGAGCCCATCTAGGAGAAGGAAAGCTCTGATCTAAAACCTCTGCTGCTTTGTGGGATATCTTTGGGAGAAGAAAAGGCTAAGGAGTAAACCCTGCACAAGTCCCTAAGATGGTTGGATGGTGTCTTGTAAGTCTCCTTCTGGCAACTCCTGCAGCCAAGCTGGTGCCAAACGTATTGCTCTGCTTTCCTTTGGACCACATCAGTGAGGCTGAGAGGGTGGTCTTGTTGTCCAGGACCTCTGTGCACATTGCCCAGGCTTGCACTCCCAAGGAGGTCACTTTGGTGCTGCTAACACACTCCGTTGTCTCCTGAGATGGTCAGATGCCAACAACAGCATCTGACCACTTTGAAGATTCAGTCTTGAAATTTTCTGGACCAGCCAATACAATACCATGGTGGGGTATGGCAGTCGATACACCAGAGTACCACAAATCATGTTGGGACGCTGGCAACAACAGTGAAAAGCTCTCTTCAAAGTCCGTTAAGCCTTATTAAAACACTACTTGATGAAGGATTTTTTTTTTTGTTTAACCACAACACACACAAAAGGAGCTCATTCTCCTTAACTATTAGACACTTTCAAATAAGGAGTACAATTTGGAAAGCATATTAATTATCCAAAATTAAATGAGGACACATTACATATTAATTGAATCAGAATTATATAAAGCACTATATTGCTGTGTAACCTTTTTAAAAAAGAGTCATTGGCTCCTCCTAGGAATCACATTTTTTTTGTACCTGAAGACAATTCTATGCTACATCCCAGACTAAATGACACAATGAAATGTTTACACTAAATGGCAACCTATGTTCTATTTACTTAAATTAATATACTCGTTATGCAGTGGCCGTTGCTGGCTCTGCTTTTTGTAATGCTCCAATAATAGAGTTTTGCAACATGTAAAAGGATTATTTCAATCCAATCAGCAGGTGCTGGGATCAGTGTGTGTCAGACAAACACTTGCTAATCTCCTTTCTTACACTTTGCAGCTGCCAAAGGTGCTCAAGTGAAATCCAAACGAAATTACTAGATACAACCTGGTAGGGACTGAGATGCAGGGCTTTGTTTCACCCACTTCCCTTTGGAACACCTGAAAATTACATTTTATTCTAACCATTGTTAACAGTTCAAAGAGACAGCATCAGGTATACATATTTTTAAAGGGGGCGTAAGAGAGAGCAGCAGCAAAACTACATACTTAAAAATGAAATAGTGTAAAAGCTCTTTCTTACACTATGTAGATACTGTTAAGTAGGTAAGCAATTTATAATCCTGATTTAGAGATTAATAGCTATTATTGGTGAGCACGGTACACCAAGAACATGTCTGAGATTTGCACAAAAGGGTTCCTAATTTATTATTCCTGATGTCTCTTAGACCTTAAAAATAATCCAAGTTACGCAATGAAGTTTTATCCCTGCAATTACTTTGTCTGAAATAAACCTTCAACAAAAGAGAGGGGACATTTGTCAAAGGGGGATAATTCCTAACTCTTTTCACTTTTGCACAGCCTTTCATCTCACAATGAAAACCACACATATACACACAGAAATCACCTCTCAGAACAAAGAGAGGTTATTTTCCCTTGTTGTGGATCAAAGGAACCAATAAAAAACCCCAAAAATAAAATAAAAGCAAAATTTACATCATCCTTGAGTAATCACTGGTACTGGAACCTCATTATGACAAGATTACTGCTGAAGAAAAATGGAGTAATTTCATTTAAACAATCCTCATGCTCCATTTACACAGGGACATCGTAGTTAAGGGTTAGAACCCAATCAGCGTAGATTGATTTAAATCAAGTTGCCCATTTTGAAATCCATATATTTCTTGGACAAACATGTGTATTAACTGGTTGCTATAACAATTCAGATACCCCGGCATGCAATGAAATATGATTGTTTACTACGAGCAATTTTGCACTACAAATTTATATCAGCTTAGGACAGAGGTTTTTCAACCTTTTGAGTCCACGGCTCCCTTAACCAACTACATTCTTTCTGAGGCACCCCTGTGGGGCACAGGAACCCAGTTATGTCACCCCTTGCCTGCAGAGCTAGCAGCCTCTCACCCTTTTTCAAACACCCTCCCTTGTGGAGTGTTCCCTCAGCCTCCCCTCCCCACTCCTTGGGAGTCCTTTGGGCAGCTGCTGCTTCTCTCCCTGGTCTCTGAGCTGCCCTGAGATGTGAGAGGGCATCAGAGGAGGGAGGGAAAGAAAGAGGGGCAGAGGCCAGTCTTGGCCACAGCACCCCTGACCATCATTCAAGGCACCCCAGGGTGCCATGGGACACTGGTGGAAAACCACGGGCTTAGTTTGTTTTGGCTCTCTCTTTGCAAGAATGCAAAGCATGATCATTTACTTGAAGGGCAAGACAGAAATTGCAGACATGTCGATTCAGAAATAAGTCCTACTTAGTAAGTCAGGATTTACCTCTGTACAAACATGCATACAATTATGCTGTAAGTGTCTGGTATCCAGGTCAAATAGAATTCCTCCATAGAAATAGAAGTGAAACTGCATACACATATAAAATGTATTAATACCTGTCAGGGAAGGTTGCGGCTACTCATGAGTAAAGATGCTCCACTCCGTCCTTTCTTTTAGAGTTTTATTGTGGTGCATGCTATTTACAGTGCAAGAGTATTGGGAAATGTGACTGCTCAGTCCATATCAGAACCTCACAATGGCTTCTTCCTGGTCTTCGCCCAGCATAAGAGCCTGGGGACCCCAAAACGCCACCCCCTTGCTCTACGGGTGCTAGCACGCCTCAATTCAGGCGTCGGGGGAAACGGACGCCCTGTGTCCAATGGCTGTCTCAGCTCCTCCCCCCCTAGCTCTCACTCAGAGCGGTGCAAGGGCTCTGTAGCATACAATAGCCCTCTCTCCACCCCGCTCACTTCCTCATTCCTCTCCTCTGACTCGCTGCTGGTGCTGACGCTGGGTGATGAGCTGGTGAAAATGATGGGTGGGGGCTCCCTGTAAGGAGACCCCCTGACAATACCATACCATCAATTGCAATAAAAACAGCATGGCACCAGCCCTTTCATTAAAACTAGTTAAGTTTCCAAAAGCCTGTTAGAACAAAAAAAGTATTCACCTGCCAGCAGAAGGACAAGGAAGGAGCCAGCCTAACTTCTCTAGGGAGGGAGTTTCAAAGTTGGGGGGAGGGCAACCACTGAAAAGGCCCTCTCCTGCATCTTCACCAAGCATGCCTGTGAGGGTGGTGGGACTGACAGAAGGGACCTTCCCGAAGATCTCAAAACCCAGAGAGGTTCATATGAGGGAATATGGTCTTTCATGAAGCCTGGACCTAAGCTGTGTGGGGCTTTATAGGTCATAGCCAGCACTTGGAATTGTGCCCAGACTGGTAGCATGTGCAAAGGAGTCGTATGCTCCCTATAGCAATCCCAATTCACACATTACCTTGTCCTCTTCTACCTCCTCAGCTGCTCAAGCACCATGTGTATCATGGGATGAGCTAAGTGGGGCCATTTATTTATTTATTTACTTCCGCAAAATGCACAGACAACATTTTCCAGCTTCTAGAGTTGGTCAACACTTAGAGTCAATGCACCAATCTATAACAACAAACAAAAGAAGCACTGGGCAAATAAAACAGAAGCCCCAATTTGATGCCAGATGGAGGAGGAAGTGTAAAATAAATGTCAAGCAAGAAATAAAACAAAGAAAAACAGCAGGCATGATGGAGCACCCCCTTGCCCCAGTCAATTCACAGAAAGGCTTTGGCAAATGAATGTCTGAAACTGAAGAATGGGGTTCAGGACAGTAATTTTAATCCTGGAAAGAGGTGTTCCTTGAGGCCACTGAGATTTCTGAGTCGTCTTCAAAGGCAGCTCGGCACACAGCATATTGGATAAGCGAAATGTTGCAGGGACATGTGATAATTGCAGCGAAGCAATGATGGTGTTTCATTCCCAGTACAACAACATTCTCCCCTTCTTCAAGCATTCTGCACTCCACAACCCAAAGGCTCCCCCCTTCACCCTTAGGCGCAGGGGCAACACCCAAAGGAAAACATCCAACATGTGTAGTAGTATTATTATTATTATTATTATTATTATTATTATTATTATTATTATTATTATGCTTGGAGATGGACTGGAAGCAAGTGGAGATCTTCAAGCAATTGTGAGATGTGTCCCCAACAGCCCCTGTTACTGCATTTTGAACCTGACCACAGTTTCCAAGCAGCAGTATATGTAACAGCCCAACCTGGAGGTTAGTAAAAAAAACCAGATAAGCATAGAAAATCTCTCTCTTTCTGACCAGAAAGGATAGCAACTGGCACACAAGCCTTAGCTTAATCATCCCGGTAAACTCTGTGTGCACACAGACCTGCATGCATAATGTATGCACGATAAACAAAGATGAAGCCACAAATCTAATTCTTAACTTAAATTAGGGGAAACAAAAGGCCCCAGATCCAATTCCTGGGAGATGGGACTGGGAAATATTCCTGCCTGAAGCCTTGGAGAACCACAGCCAATCACCATAGACGATGCTAAACTAGCTGGACCAATGGTCTGACTTGGTATAAGACAGCTCTTTGTGCTCTTATGATTTGTCCCAAGTCATTCAGCAAACTTCATGACTGTGCAGGCGTTTGACTTTGGGCCTGATGTCTAAGCTCAAGCACACTTTGCTAAAATAAAATAGGTCTCACATCCCAATTACCACCATGCTACTTTCTAACAATAACACACGCACACACTCACAGGGCCTACGGATGTTAGTACTCTTCCCCACCCCACAACAAAATTCAACATACTCCAGCAGGCAAGCAAAGGATGCTTTCGGTCAAGGAGACTGAAAGAGATTTGCGTAAATGCTGTGCTTCTACTGACAAGACTATTCTTGATCCAGCAGAAGGTTCTCATCAGCCAATGGCGAGGGAGGCTGTTTTCTTCAGTTCACCCTTTACCCTCTTGCCCAGCCTCTAATGCTATTATGATGGGTTCCTAACCCTCTGGAACAGATTTGGGAAGGTGATGGGAGCTGTAGGGAAGAAAATGAATATGTAATAATTGCCTCTTTTATGAATTCCTCTGACAGAAGCCTCAGAGCGTTCTGTCAGCAGAGGAACGCCACTGAATACAAATAGGGGAGGAATTCGTTCGGTCTGCAATTTTGTGCACCTATCCAATTCACACTTTCAGAACTAATATGCAAACTAGCCTTCAAAATTCACACTTTTCTGGATTTTATGATGCAATTCTCCAACAGAAAAAGAAATGTACCGATAAAAGCATATTATTCAGGGAAAGTGGACATAAATGTGTATGTTAGTGAAAATAATGTACAAAATGCATTATATTATGGAACAGTGTGTGCAAAAAAGGGTATATTAGGAGAAATGCACACCAAAATGTTTATAAATTTTCACCCTAACTTTTTTTAAGGTTTGCAAAAAAATGTGGAAATGGGATGAAGTGAATGTAAAATTGGGGAACTGAGGAACTGACAGAAACCAAAACTGACAAGATTCACCAGTCTCCAGATATAATCCATAGTCTTTTGAGTCCTTAAAACTGAGATGAGGTGACACAACTCAGTAAGACAATATTTCTCTCAGCTCTGCTCATGCTTAAAAGGAAGCAGCACCCAAGCCTAAATCTGTTCAATGACTAATGGAAACTGAAAGCGATATTTAATAAAAATGTTTGTGGGCGTTTCAGAAAATATGGGGCTTATGTATCAAATGCTTAATGCTTCAGCAATTGGATGCTACATAGATTAAAATCTTCCTACTGATGCCAATGCAGTAATCGCCGCCCAGCTTTTCTCCACAGGAATATATATGTCTTACTCAACATGAATAAAAAATTGTGGAAGTATTTTGATCAGTTATATTTGATTTGAGCCACCTGGAACAGTTAGAGCGCAGGCACATTATTTAGCAGATTCACTTTTTTGTAGGTGGTACACAGTAGTCAAAATTGTGTGGTCTTACGATCAGTGCAGACCTAAGTTAGTCATGTCTATTATTTTCAATGGGTCTAATTCGAGAAGCGCCAACACTGGATTAAATACAAGAGATTGCTTTCAACCTCAAATAGAACACATTTATCATTTATATGAAAACATGGCAATAGGCTAGATTGAAACATGTGGTGTCTTCCATTTGGAGCCATAAATAACCCTTCCAAGTGGGAGGAGCCTCACACAGGAAGTGCAAGGGCTCAATGACATGCTCTCAACTTACCAAAGCGGCTCAGGACACTTTAGGCTGAAATCTTATTGGAAGTAAATTCCATTCACTTTAAACTAGAGTGTAAACATTTGCACTGTAGGTATTGAGTTCTCTATAGTTAGAAGGGCAGCCGCACCCCCCTTTACCACCTTGCTGATTTCGTTTCATATATCATCCAATATCCAATATGAAAACCCAGCACAACATCTCATTGAAATTCCTGGCTGGTCACCACACTTATTTATATATAAATTACACAAATTAAAATTCTCATTGCAATTACAGGCCTCACTTGCCAAGTATAATGCTAATTATTCAGACATTTTAACATAGCGATGGTTGGTGACAATCTTGCATTTCATTTCCGCTTTTAGACTCTACAAACATTGAACAAAATTGCTGTCAATATGTTAAAACCCCTAATATAAAATAGATCTTTAAATGTTGGTTGTTTTATCCTTTATTCCAGCCATCTTTGCTCTGATACTGCGTTGCCCCCCCCCCCTACTCCATATACCTGTGTGTGTGTTTATATACATTTCAGATACAGAATATATGAGCAAGGAGCTCTGTAGCAGTGCCCGGATGAACAGCTTCAGTCACTATAAAATATTCATTCATTTTGAAAAATATTTGCAATCTGTCCAATTTACGAAAATCCATGTTAACCCAGGAGAGGGTTACTTTCATTGCAAACAATGTTCTCGAAAACTCTTACGGGCAAAATGCTTTAGTGGAAAGTATTTTTTTAAAAAAAATATATATAAGATAGATTTAACAATTCCAACATTAGGCATTAATCCTCTTTCATTCAAAACTATGCTGATAATAATTTTTGCTTGTCATTCAAATGGTAAGTAATAATTATAGATTTGGGGCTTCCATCCCTGCTTCATTAATAGTAAATTGCATGGAAGTCTGAAATGAAGTCAGATATGATACATCTCAAAATGCAATTTCCATAGCTTCCCTTAGTTATGTATAATTAATTACAGAGTTAATAAGGAGAAAACGGCAAAGAAAGGGAGTTTATTCAACCAGGCTGCCTTCCATTATCAGATTCCTTTTGTGCAGTTTTCTTTCTTTCAGCAAATCTGGGTGACAATAAACCAGAACTGAATACATACATTACTAGCTGGAGCACTCAATTATTTTAAAAAATTGTAACCTAATACAATAATGTGTGTGATTTTTTTAAAGGAGGATATTTTATATTGTTCAATAGCTCCATTGATTTATTTCAATGTATTTAACTATTAAATGCAGGTTGTTTTTTTTTTTTAAAAAAAACTTTACATTGTATAGAAACAAAGCAAAAGTTCTATATTTGTCATTCAAAAGGAAAGTCCAATACTACTTCAATCTGGCATCCTTTCCTTATGTCCCAAAATGAATAGAAAAGCCTAAGGCAGTGTTTCTCAACCAGTGTGCCTCCAGATGTTTTGGGACTACAACTCCCATAATTCATGACCACTGGTCTTGCTAGCTAGGGATGATGGGAGTTGTAGTCCCAAAACATCTGGAGGCACACTGGTTGAGAAACACTGGCCTAAGGTAGTTATGGGAAAAGAGTTGCAGAACCAGGTGTTGTTGGACTCCAGCTCCCATCAGCCCAAGCCAACATGGCCAATGGCCAAGGATGATGGGAGTTGTAGTCCAGCAACATTTGGAAGGCCACAGTCTCCTTCCTCCTGGTATAGGAAACGGCAGGTGTAGCAACGTGAATATAGGCAGGCCACATGTGGGGAGCACTTTCCTACTCCCAGTCCAACCAGTATACTGCCTGAGGAATAAAAAGGCAAGGCATTTTTCAAGATATGCACCTATTCCCTTTGCCCTTCCAATAGCAGTCTGTGGATTTATGTAACTTGGACCATGTCCCATTGGCAATACCCCTATGGCTCTAACTTTCTGTTCCTCTACTCTTACTGCCCTTCTAGCATGGTGACCTGCGATTTTTGGCCAATAAATGCAAAATGTCTACGCCCTGCGGTTTGGCAGCTTGTAGACCCATGGCCGCAAATTTGCAATTGTTAAAGTTACAGGCAAACTAATGCAGGAAAAATTGAATTCTGCCTCAGTGCAAATACAGAAGACCACCTCCACACCCTAGGTCCCAGGTCCACCATCCATCTTATGTTGGACCAGAAGCCTTTAGTTTACGGGGTGCCACAGGGATCACCTTTGGTCTCCCTATAACCACTAGATGATGTTATCAAAAGATCTAGGCTGGAGCATCGCCAGTGGGCAGATGATATCCTATTCTAGCACTCATTTTTCACTGTCTGATCCAAGAGAGGAGAAAGGACCACCATTATCATTGGACACTCACGTGACACTGGTAGCTAGGAGGGATTTTAACAGTTTTAGTTGCTTGGTCTGCCAACTACCTAGAAAAGGTGGATCCAGCCTCTTTTCACCGTCCACTAGTTCAATCCAGGCTGCAATTACATGGGACTGCCTTTAAAAAACAGTTGCAAAACTGCAAACCACAGGTCCTGAAAGACCTACATTGGCTCCCAGTACGTTTCCGAGCACAATTCAAAGTGTTGGTGTTGACAGCCTTGGCCCAGGATACCTGAATGAGCGTCTCCACCTCCATCGTTCTACCCTGACACTGAGGTCCAATGCTGAGGGCCTGCTGGCGGCTCCCTCACTGTGAGAAGCAAAGCTACAGGGAACCAGGCAGAGGGCCTTCTCAGTAGTGGCACCCACCTGTGGAACGCCCTCCCATTAAGATGTCAAAGAGATAAATAACTACCTGACATTTAGAAGACATCTGAAGGCAGCCCTGTTCAGGGAAGTTTTTAATGTGTGATATTTTAATGTATTTTAATTTTTTGTTGGAAGCCGTCCAGAGTGGCTGGGGAAACCCAGTCAGATGGGTAGGGTACAAATATATTATTATTATTATTATTATTATTGTTATTATTATTATTATTATGGCTGCCAGGACACCACTGGGAACAAGGCAGTCAGATCAAATGACAGTTATCCAACATCAATTGTCCTGGTTACCAGCTGATTCCTGGGATGAAGATAAAGTGCTGGTAAAAAATTTTTAAAGCCCTTATTGGCAGCAATCAGGTTATCTTAAGGATGTCCTTTGCCTATATGAATTTGTATGAGTTTCTTGCTCTCTGGTCCATCATGATCAAGTATACTACTGGTGGATATCACCAGTAGGATAACTGTCATTTGATCTGACTGCCTTGTTCCCAGTGGTGTCCTGGCAGCCATAATAATTAATAATAATAATACTTTATTTGTACCCTACTGGTGGATATCAAGAACAGGGCCTTTTCAGTGATGGTACCACAGTGTGGAATTCTTCTCTCTCCTTTTTTTTTGGGGGGGGGGTGTCTAAAAAGAGGTGCACACAAATAATGAAGTGCCACCCATTATTTTCTTCTGCATTGCCACGTATCTTAGTGCTTTGATTGCTACTGTTGCATTTTCATATTCTTATAATGTATCTCTTAAATGTAGGCCATTTTGGAAAATTAGTTTGAAAAGCAGGTTATAAAACCAGTAAGTAAATCCCCACTTCCAAGTTCACGAAAGAAAAAAAATAATGTAGCAAAACACAATGTGCCTTTAGCTGTTCCGAATGAAAATTAAGAACAAAGAAAAGGGGAAACAACAGCTGCGCCTCCAAGGAAGAGTCCAAGTTGCCTATTGCAATGAATGGTACAAGTCAGTTTTCTCTGACAGGTAAGATAAGTGCAAAGAGTAATTCATTTCCTGGTATCTTTCTGCTTGACTATCTAGGCACCCACATTAAAACACAATTTCTCACTAATTCATACACAGAAACATTTTCCCCCCTCCCTTCAGACCAGCTACATATTTTCAAGCATAGTGATTGAACACCCCTATCCAAAGTAATGAGAGTTTAATTAAGGCGTACTATATTTTAATACATATCTACGTTGCAAAGGTTCTTTCCGATGGGTCTTCACCATACCACATTTTTGAGGGTTTCCACTGCTGTTCTCAAGGCTTTGTTTTCTTAAAGATTATTTTCCATGCAATATGCAATAATATTTGAATAAATAATTAGGAGGTTTTTGTTTGTTTGTTTGTTCTAATAGGAAGGCAAAAACCATCCACAGTCATGTTATCTCATTTGGAATGCCAAAGACATGGTATTTTCAACATCCAACTGCAAATACACAGACCATCTAAGAGTAGAACAGATCTCATAAATATGGCCTCAATTATGGCAGCAATTATTTTTTTAAAAAAAAATAAGAAGTATTGCATACCTTTCATATTTTACGTATATGTGCCTAGCATTGTATCGATACGAAACTGCCTGGGCGTACAACCTCTGTCACATACGGAAGGCAGCCAATACATAAGGTGATGACCAGGGAGTTTCTTAAAGGACAACCATGGTGGGATACAATGGTGGAAGGGTTTAGAGCCAAAGACAGAAGCTACTGAGCAAAGTCTCATTTTAAGCCACAGGCTTAAATCTGCAGCTCAGGGAGATAACTCACTCCCACTACGACCTGTTTGGCGCTAGAGAGAACACATTGCTTCCCAAGCTGTCCTATCCTTGCCTTGGGAAGGAACAGAGGCATGACAGAGAGCAGGAGAGATACAGATGGAGACAGAATGCTAATTTTCATTCAAAACAAATGCATGATATATGTACTCATGTATAGGATGAGCAAGCTTTAGAATAGAATCAGATGTGCATTCTGGAGGAAGCTCACCGGCCACTAATCACCAGCGATATATAACTCTCCCTACTCAAAAAATATGCTCAACTTGCACGTCTTTAAAAGGATTCTGGAAACACTAGTACTGGACAAAACACCATCTGTTCAACCTTCCATTTAACTTTCTTTTCTTGGCACTCAAGCAAAAGAAACCCTTTCCATCTGACCTCCTGAAAAATTGCTATTACCGCGCCTTCTAATAAGAACAGATATTTTGTTTGCCCCTTCGTCTTTCACAGAGACCAAGGCAAAGCAACACAAAATTTTCATGAATCATTGCTATTTGCTTATTTTAGGCTCAGTGGGTTTAATTTGTACACACTCGCAATGAAAGCCTTGCAGTTCAGATTCCCAAGGTGCTGTATCAACATTTCAGCAGCCCTTTTTTGAACCCTTACAACCTAATGCATAACACATGTTGTCCTCTTTTTTTATCTACCAAATATCAGCTTACTCAAGGTTGAATGATAGCACTGAAGGAAACAGCACTGCTATATTCCTAACCAACTAAAAAACACAGCAAAGTGCTCAAGCATGCAACCTGAATCCAATTCCAGCCTTCGTCAAGTTGATATTAATACACAAATGATTACTGTAAACATTTCTTTAGCACGTGCATCTCCATTCATGTTTTTTTATTTTATTACATCTTATCTCAAAATGAGCTTTACTTTTGGGGACATAAACTTTAGCAAGACAAAGTTTTCTTTAATTTTAAAGGCATTATTTTGTGAGACCAATGTATTAGTGAACTAGTTCCAGTTGTGACCTACAAGAAAGTAAACTAATATGTTGGAGCAGAGCGGGGTGGGGGTGGGGGGTGGGAGTAGATCTGAAAAGGCATAATGGTTGGGTTTTTTGTGTTAGGTTTTTTTGCATATTGAATCCAATTCTCATATCTGAATGCATCTGTTATACTAAAATTCAGAGCCCCAGGAAGTTATTTAGCTAGGAAAACTGTTCAGACACAGTACCTGGTGTTTAACAGTTTTGTTTTAAGTCAGTTTTATAGAAATTCATTGAAATTGGCTTTTGCAGTTAAAATTTAGAGTATTGTATATGTTCAATTCTAACAATTGGAAAAAAAAACACCACAAAACCAGCAACTTAAAACTAAGAAGGTAATGACAGAGGTGGTGGAGGAATTGCATTTTGAAAAAAGCAGTGCTGTAGGGAGACAACAGATTCCGCATCAGAGCTTCTGTTGGCCAAGTTAGTGACATAATTATAGAGCAAGAAGCCAAGCTGTTTTTCACCTACCCAAAACACCTGAAAGCATCCAGCGTTCAGACAGCTACACAAATATATTTGACTGTCAACAGAACTTAGACATAGACCCCTTTTGCTGCCATGTCAGGTGCCAGAATATTGGCCTTTTTGCAATGCACATTCCAAGCACCCATTCTGATTCTTGCTGCCACAGAATCTTGAGATTCCTTTTCCATTCATGTGAGAGGCTGCTTCCTAAGGTTTTGAAGCTAGTGCTTTAATTCAGTGGTCCTCAACCTTGGGCCTCCAGATGTTTTTTGGCCTACAACTCCCATGATCCCAAGCTAGCAGGACCAGTGGTCAGGGATGATGGGAATTGTAGTCTCAAAACATCTGGAGGCCCAAGGTTGAGGACCACTGCTTAATTTATTCCATCTAGCAGCAGGGCTGATGCCGGCTGGCCTGGCCTAAACCTGGCAGAGGGAAAACAAGCCTTTTAGTTTGACTTATTGCCACCCTTTCTGCTGGTGTTAGTTCTGCTGGGTTCCCAGGTCAGGTGACTAAGCTGAACTGAGTTACAACTAGTCCAGAATAAGTCCCTCCTGCCCCCAGAACACCCGTTATTCAGGGATTACACTGGCATAGGTTCTACACAGCAAGTTCAGCCCTGGGATGTGGGAGTTAAGTATCTCCAGCTGAACTGGGGTTGGGGACAAAAGGTTGGCATTGCTTGGCTGAGCCATTTAATTTGCTGGCTGAGCCAGAGGTGCTCCGTATCCTAAACTCCCACACCCTGGTGGATCTAGGGTTGGAATTGCACTCCCAAGACACAAATGAGAAGAAACAAAACCAAAGTGCTAAGATTAAATTTAAAGTTAAAAGATGGGTAAGAAGATAACACTCCTACTGGCTTTTAAAAAGCTGGTGGGTTTTTTTGTTTTTAAAAAGAAAGTTTTATGCACTGCATTTCCCACAGTGCTCTCTTCAGTTGAATTCAACAGCCGTGGCACCTTACCAATATCATGTGCCCAGTAGAAATGTCCATGTTTGACTGGACTGGTTCTTCGCACCAGTATGAAGGGCTGCTTCGAGCAGAAGGACTCTGAATGGGCCCATCGCTGAACTGCGAAGATATGCTGTTAATGCGAGACGTATGCAGAGGCTCTGGGTGGTCTGATGTTTTCACTGCCATACGCTGGCGACACAACTCCTAGAGGAGACAGAGAGAAGGAATATACCGGGATTAAAATCCAGGTTCTAAGAAATCATCCACCGAAACACACATTTAATACACAGGGGTTTGTCCCTATGTGCAGGCTTTACTCCTGTTATTGCCTCTGAGCTTTAGGTGCACAACAACTGTATGCCAGAAAGAAGGAAAGATGCAACACCAGCCTTGGTCTGTATGCAGGATTGTTGCGCTATGTACATTGCTTGATTATCGAAGCTTATTAGGATTCGTGCAAAGCACAAGATTTCAAAATATACAGATTAGAGTCAAAACTATGACCACTAGAACCTACCTACTCTAGAATACTGATGTCAGTAAAACTACTTTGGAATAAATTTCTGCAGAGGCTCCCTGCTTGTGGAATGCTCTCCTCAGGGAGGTTCGGCTGGTGCCTTCATTATACACCTTAGATGCCAGGCAAAGACATTCTTCTTTAACCAGGCCTTTGGCTGATTGGCATCTGATGCCCTTTTAAATGTGTAGTTGAAGGGCAATTAATGGGTTGTTTTGCTTCTTGTTTTTATTATATATTTTGTGTTTTTTTATACAGTATTGCAATTTTTTGTGAACTGCCCTGGGATCTAAGGGCACAGGGCGGTATAAATTTTAATAATAATAATAATAATAATAATAATAATAATAATAATAAATGTTAAATGGTACCATCAGCAGAGGGTCCCTAAACACAGCAGGGCTGGCTTACAACATTTGAAGTAATCTATAGCACCATAGATTATGGTGTGTGTGTGTGTGTGTGTGTGTGTGTGTGTGTGTGTGTGTGTGTGTAGGGAGGGTCCTCATAAGACCATTGGTTCAGAGTCTAAATTTGCCTAACTGCACCAGGGGGATAGTTTACCATTCCAAATTGTGTAGCCAAGTTATTCAATTTCTCTGCTCCATTTTCACTTGGCATTATGCATATATTCCAGGGCTGGAAAAACCAGACGAGTTCTTCCATGCCTCCTTGAATTGCAATAGCTAAATCACACTCACTGGGAGACAACTGAAAACAGGGGTGTGTGGGGTAGGTTCTCTGGTAGCCTGATAAATAGGTCGGGCAATGGCAGTCCATCAAGGTTTCCTTGGGAAATGGCAGGGGTGCAAAGACAGAAGCTGAAGGTAAAGCTCCATTTGCCCCCCACTTTCTAATAACAGAGCACTGAGCCAGAGCCCAATCGCATTTGTATGGTGGAGGGGATGCATTTGCACGAGTTTCATATCAACCCACCCTTGTTCCTTGTGCTGCAGTCCACAAGTCAGGACCCAAGTCATAGGTACTTGAAGGTATCACTACAATAACTTTTGCCCAACTTGGTTACGGGCTACAGTCATACCTTGGAAGTCGAACGGAATGCGTTCTGGACGTCTGTTCGACTTCCAAAATGTTCGGAAACCAAGCGCGGCTTCTGATTGGCTGCAGGAAGCTCCTGCAGTCAACCAGAAGCCCTGTTGGATGTTCAGCTTCCAAAAGAACGTTCAAAAACCAGAAAACTCACTTCCAGGTTTCAATTATTCGGGAACCGATTTGTTTGGGAGCCAAGGTGTTTGAGATCCAAGGTACGACTGTATTATGTAGAACCAGCACTGATGTGGTATTCTGGATGGTTCTGCTTATTTGTATAGAAATAAAACTTTCTAGCATCAATTATTATTTGATGCTTACATTATATGCTTTATTGGAATGGGAAACAGCTGAGTAAAAAGTAAAAGTAAGATGAATTTTAAAATGATTTCAACATTAATTGCTGCAAATAATATTTTTACATATATTACATACTGGATCAATGCATAATCCAACAGAGGATGCAAGCCACTTCTCGCAGCATTTGTTTAGGCTTCCACCTGTTCTTAGTACTCATATCCTGACCAGGGCTACACTCTACAACTGAACCTTGTTCAGACTGCTGACATGAAGGTGGGGCAAGGGAAGCAATAAGAACAAGTTAACAACCAGAAATTAATAGCTCCTATTTATACAAAAGTCATATGGCTGAAGATGGCATAACAGTTATGCAATCTCTGTCTTTCTACAAATGTTTTTTTAAAGAAATATAAAATAACTTTTGCTCTTAGGGCAGCAGCAGGAAAGGAGGCTCCCCCCCCCCCGTTTGAAAGATAACAGTTATGGAAAAAGTAATGAACCAATAATTTATATTAGAACAATTCAATTCATTACTGAGAGTTTCACAAACCATTCTTATAGTAGCTTCTGCGTCAACTATAATTGCTTTGCATACCCAAAGAAAGCAGAAATGGTTATCTGCGTTACACAATGGGAAGTATAGCCAAGATGCACAAAGGGTACATCAGAAGATGGGCGAGACTGATACCCAACGTTAGTCATGCTCAAAGTAGATTCCTTGAAATAGATGGACTTCAGTGAGCATCACCCAAGATGACACTCTGTTTTTAAAGTAATATAAGGTTTTCTCTTCTTCCCACCCTTTCCTTATCAACGCAGCTGCTTCTAATATCAGAAGGAACAAGAAAATAAAAATTCTTTGGGGCAGTGGCAGTTCTTTACTTGCTTCCTTCTAGCCCAGGCATGGCCAAACTTGGCCCTCCAGCTGTTTTGGGACTACAATTCCCATCATCCCTGACCGCTGGTCCTGTTAGCCAGGGATGATGGGAGTTGCAGTACCAAAACAGCTGGAGGGCCAAGTTTGGCCATGCCTGTTCTAGCCCAACCCGTCTTGGCTTTTCTTCTGCCTCAGAAAAACAGGAGACTTGAATGGCAACAGCTGAAAGGAACATCTTGTTCTATGGGAGGGGGCAAAGCAAGCAAAGGATGGGTAAAGGATGCAGCAGCCCAGACCAAGGCCTGTGTAAAACCATCTCTTGGGCCAACACAAGCAGGTTAGCACCCAACCATATACAATGCCGGGCACCACACAGTAGAGGGTAGTACTAATATCTCCAACTTTGTATCCCTTTGTTTCAAATTCTTTAGAAGAGAATTCTTAAAATACATTTTGGAAACACCTGATGTGCATGCTGGGAACTCCTAGAAACATGTTTTTGCTTGCAATGACCATGTGCAATGTCATTAGAACAGAAGGTCTGTTCTGTGGTGGTCTGGACAAGATCTCCCAGTACAGTGACACCTGCCCAGGTGAAACACACCGCCCAGTGAAGTTGGGCACTGACACCGTGCATACTTTATCAGATGCTACAGACCATGGGATTTTACTCTGAGTATATTCCCGACAGGGCCACCACTGTTTGCTTTCTACATTCATTTATTCACTTTATTAATTTATAAAATGCTAGGTATTAAGCTACCACCATAGCAGCATGCAACAATAAACTCCCTCAGATAAAACAGTTATGAGAAAAATATCAAACACCCCTTGCAAGTGAAGTCGTCCATCTGAGAAAATGTTTAGAAATCAGAGATTCTCCATTAGCACTGACTTAGTCTATGGGCTGCAGACAAATACAGTAAATGCTGCATTGTTCAGTGGTGCTGACACTCAGCCAATATTTAGTAGTCAGACCAGTAAAACTATGTTCTCTCTGTGATACTAAATCTGACAAAGCATCAAACTCAAGGCTTGCCCCCTGGCTTTGACCACCGTCCTCCAGACTGCATTCTGGTTCCATCCCAGAACAATGTGATTCTAGACTAGCTCCACCTCAGCTTTTTGCCCAAGCAGAGGCCAAGGGTTTTTGGTAATCTTATTTGCTGCCAGTGAACCATCCCCTATTATTATGACTTCCATTTCAAAAAAAGTAATCGGAGAAACCATAGTGGATTGAAACCCTGTCCCTGAGCAATGGTGATGCTGCTCTTGACGTTATTTCTAAGAGCACTTGCTAGTGTAGACCCATTTCAAACATCCCCCAAACCATCACTATCAGTTCTGCTAATTGAGTTCTCTGTTGCTCCCACCCACCCACCCCCAAAAAAACAAGAACAAAAAAACCTGTCCTGAAGTGAAATTAGTAGGGCAGACTGAAGGCCTACCTTTGGCACAGCCTTTTTATATTTGAGTAGTCAAAAGACTTAACATCCTTTATTATTTCTTAAATGGAGTTACAAATGCAAGTCCTCTTCATATCTGCTAAGTGTATACTACAAAACATAACAACAGTACAGAAAAGCTACAAACTTCTAATGCCTGTGTCACCAGATTTACTACCCATATCCTTGGACTATCCATCCACCCTAATTATGCTCTCAGAAACTTCTCACAAAACTATGAGCAACAACTGAATATTTGTTCCCCTGCCCAATGTTTGGTCAACACTGCCTGCGTAGTTGAACATTCCAACTTTAACATCCTGAAAACACTACTAATGGCTTCCCAGCTCAAGCAGCATCCTCTTTCCTGCAGAAAATTCCCTAAAACACACAGAGCAGCAGGATCCTGTCTGAAAGAAAAACCTCCTTCCAACTCGTGTGTACTGCTGCATTGCAAGCTTTCATTGTACATTTGATTTGCAGGTGTCGTACTGTGGGTTTTATATATTGCTGGTAGATAAATTTATATATTTTGGTTTTAACTGATGTTGAGCTATCTTGAGTTTTAACAAATGGAAAAGCAGGATGTTCATTTGGAACTTAAACTCCCATTTACAGCACAAATATGGGGAAATGATAACATGGCCTTTCTAGGTATCCTCCAATGGATTGTTAGACCATAAACATTTATTTTAAAAGCTAACTTGATGCTTATGAAATTGTTTCACGTTACATGGGAATTGCTTGCCAATGGAGACACTACTTCCTTCTTATTTCATTTCATCACACTTACTATCAAACATTTGTGTAATGTATTGACCACGTATGATAGAAAAACTTATTGCTGTGTGGCAGCGACTACCCAAATCAAACTAAAACATTTGGAAATAGTGTTATGGTAGTTTGCAGAGAGCCTTTATGTGTGTGATATTTTTAAAACAAAGAGACAAAGTGGTGATCCTAAACAGAACATTTATAAAAGCATATATCAAACTCTCCCACCACCACAAAAAACATTTTTTTAAAAAAATATATATAGAACCAGTTCTAAATAATTCTCAGTTTTTCAACAAACTGATGACTTGGCAGAGAGGCAAGAGATGCTGAAATGGGTTTTTGAAGAAGAGCAAGTCAGTTTATGCAAGGCTAAAATTAAAATCAGGCTTTGTTTTCAGATCATTTTGTATTTTCTTATTTAAATATTCAAAAAAGCTGGGATGTTAAAGACCCCACTTTTATTAGAAATATAGCAAGGCAAGTACTTCCTGCAAGCTCCTCCTCTTTCTTTGATAGGTGTAATTAGACAGGGAGACAACCTAGCTATCGGCAATGTAGTTATTCTCAGATTAACAGGAAGTTAAATTGGAGCATCGCGCATGAGATTTTCTGTCAGAAGGGGTTGAATGGTACTGGGCAATGCTACTGAAAGCAACACCTTCAAAAATAGTCTTCCCTTTTCAAAGTAGCGCTGAGGTTTCCCTTAAGCCACCAGAGAAAAGTAGGATTAGTGAAAGTCCCTTTAATCTTAAAGAGAGAATGGGAACATGTTCTGTACATTGCTGCCCAGGTGCTCCTACATTTGAGCTCCTGCAGCCAATTCTTATGCACAGTCTAAGCCTTCTGCATTCCTGACCTATGTCAGGCAAGCACTGCAAACACAAACACACTCACACATCCTCAGAAAGTGAATCTCATCATTTAAGGAAGCGAAGGTTTCCTGTTTCAATGTGCAGACTGCATAACACCACAAGTGCCATCTCTTTCTGGGTGTCCCTGCTCTGTGACAGCAATGTGCTTTTGCTGCCACATGCTTTCGCAGCAGATGACAGCCATCAAGCTGGCACAAAAGTGTGGAGAAAATGAGACAAAAAAAAAGGTGTGTGTGTGTGTGTGTGTGTGTGAGAGAGAGAGAGAGAGAGAGAGAGAGAGAGAGAGAGAGAGAGAGAGAGAGAGAGAGACACACACATACTAGAGAATTGGTAGAACACAACCGGGCAAAGTTTAACTGTCTAGTGCCCAGAAAAATTCATTAGAACTACCTGGTCTCCCATGAAATATTTATCATGTGCACATGTAAAGGAGAGGATGGTTCTATAACCAGGTAAAACTAGTTCTCTCTCTCCCCGCACCCCTATTTAACTTTCCATCACAGAAGCCCATTGGCCTGATTCATAAACTAGTTAAACTGCAACACTTCAAGTTCAAAATTATTTCAGCTGCATCAGTTTAAATGAGATTAATTCATTTGGTATCCAAGCACTCTGGTTTAACTGGTCAGAAATTCTTTAAAGTTCCCCCATGTTATTGAACCATACATCTCATAAACCTTGGTCACTGGCCATGTTGGCCAGAGAGGAGCCCAACCTCTGAGGCTCAAGACTGGGAAGGGCTGCTGTCACCCCTATGTTCACTGTGTCACACACCCCTACTTAACTCAACTCTTGTTTGGATGGCAGGGGTGCAAAAGCACTGCATTTCTGACATGTAACCATTAACACACAACATAAAGTAAACACCATCTTGCACAAGCAAGCAGAAAACATTATTTTACCAGGATGGAGATTTTGTGGGAATCACATGCCAAGATTCTCAACATGCATAATTTTCATCAAGATGAGCAGATGAAACATTGACATTCTTTTATAGACCAGGGCAACCCCACTTTTCATACCAAGTGGGCCATTGTCATTGGTTATTGAATAGGGCCTCTTGAGGGTGGGCATAACCCACTGGGAAACTCTCTTGTGCAAAAGAGCTTCTCAGTGAATGACGTTCATTTTCAATGCATGTTCCATTCATTTCGACAATGCTTGCACAGGGCAAGTCCTTGATGATCGCTCCAACCCTAAACCCTACTAATAAACTTGTGCCATTTTTAGCCCATCCTTCCTCCAAGGGGGATGGTGTACCTCTAAAAATAAAAGGGCTTCCCAACAACGCTGTGAGGTAAGTTAGGCTGAAACCAGAGAGAGACTTCCCTGGAGTCACCAGTGAGCTTCATGGATGATTCAAGATTTAGACCTGGGACATCCAATCCTAATCCAACACTCAGATTATCACTATATCACACTGGGACCACTGGCTCACTAAACCTGCTCCATACTGAGATTCCAAAAAGAGGAAAGAAAAAACAACAGGCCAGCTAAACCAAACACTCCAAGATTGCTATGTGAAAAACTGTTGACAATGCATTTAAGATACGTGTAACCAAACTATGCCTAAGAGACACAAATCTTTGAATTTTTAAAACACAATTCCTATAGCACCACACTCTATAATGAGTTTACGTACAGAACAATGAACAAGGGATACATGAGTTTGTACTACATACGTCTTACTAAAACAGGGAGTTGCAATTCCCTGCACTTTTTATTTGGAAGCACTGAACTGAAAGAAGAGGGAAGTCTTGGATGCAATATATACCACCTTCCATCTACAAACTGGTCTAATCCACCAGACTCCTTTTTTATAAACTAGACAGTGGGGGGTTGTTTTGTTTTTTATTTAACTTTGAACAGTTCCAGATGAGGCCCGCTTACAGTATGCAGTACAAGAGAGTGCTCAAACACTCCAGTATTCTGAGAGAACATGCTGAACCAGGTGTCTGGGGCCAAGGGAGATCCTGGGGTCCCTATCGTATGCACAGAAACTTAAGACCACTGATACAAAAGAACACAGTCCTATCCCTCATTTTCCTTTCAGTTTGCAGGATATATGGTAGTTCCATGGTCAATAAGGCAGGCTGGGGTTTGCATCTACCAAGGGAACACAAAGTCACGTTGGAAGAAAAGGAGTATGCAGTAACTACAGCAAAGACAGCTCAGGTTTCCTGTAGGATTGTACCAGAGCTACTATGGAGCTCAGCCACCACTATGAGCTCAGCCAAAGAACCTAATTTTACTATATACCATCACTAGGGGGCAGCATGACAACATTTTCTTGCCTAGGATTCCCACCACCCACTTTTACAGCTTAACATTTACATTTTGAGCACTGCATGTAATTCAAATTCCCTCCAGATCTGTAGTGGATAGTTCTGCTTTGATGGATAGTTCTGCTAGATGCAATTATTTCAAACTCCCACCTTCCATGCACGCCCCTAAATTACCGAGAAGGGTCCAGCTTTAGTTGTAACGCGGTTGCTTGCCATCCTAAAGCAAAATGTTTTGTCCATCTAGTGGTGGTTTTTTTATTTATTTAATGTGTATAATTTTTTTGTGTGAAATGGCAGCCACTTACAATCAGTCCTTTGATGAGAAGACACTTACAATCAATTCAGGAACTAAATAAGAGAGTGAGCAGGCAGACAAGTGTTCTGGGGGAAGGGAAGGGAAAGGCAAAAGTACCTCTGGATAGAAACCACCTTTATAAGTCTATTTTTATGCTTCTCACCTCAGGTTAATCTAAGATCAACCTGAAATAAAATTCCCAACCAAAAGGAGCAGCTAAACAGAAAAGCTTTGTTATGCTGCAGGTCGTTGCTAAGCTCTTTCTCCATCTAAGTCACTTTCATAGATTTAAGCATAGCCATTTTGAGTATTCTCACTCTACTCTGAAGAGGCGGCGGGGGGGGGGGGTCCACTACCTATAGGAAAGCCCGAACAGCTAACGATGGCTATTACTAACCACCAGAAATTTCTCACATATTTTCACATTCATCCCACTCTAGCTCATCATAAGAGCCACACTAAAGCCACAGAATTCCCAGATATTATATTTCACAAGTACACACATGTTTTCCTAACATCCACACCTATCTCCAACCATGCTATGCATACAATGCTCTACATGAGTAGCATTACACCGTATGTTTCAGAAAAATTAATATTTCTCCCTCCCCTCCCTCATTTCCGCCTTCTAGAAAAATCCCGAGGCAAAAATCCTTACAATGTTTCCGCCCTTTCTTTTGTGGAGAAACATTAAGAGGAGACTTGGTTATACAGTAATCATATTGTCTCTGATACGGTAGCATTGTAACCCCCCCCCCATGGGGCTTCCTTTACAGGAACACTGACCCCAAAATGGCATTGTGAAGTCTAGGCCAGTGGTCCCCAGGGGTCCGCGAGCTATGCCAGAGGGGTCCGCAAGATGCTATTAGAATAAAAAATATATTAAATATATTTTGTATGATAACAGATTTTTTGTTTTGGCCGCTTCCTGCATGAGCAGAGTCTAGCGCAAAACTAGAATTAGATAGAGGCAATAGTTCTGCTATATGCCATTAGGTGTCGCTTTACAAACACTACTGTTTTGCAAAGAGGCAGTGCACACATTCTACTAATGCTCACCTCCCCAAGATGCTTTGTGCGTGTCGGCTTCATTTGTGCTACTGCGCAGGTACCCTGTCTTCTCCATTCCCCTCCCTCCTCCCTGGCGCGCGCTGCCTCTTTGCAAGACAGTAGTGTTTGCAAACAAAGCGTTGTTTTTCGCGGAAGCTACAGTTCGCGTAGTTAAAAATGGACCGTTGGTTAAAAAGTGGTTCGTTAAAACGACAAAGGCCTACAGATGAAGAGGAAGATAATGCATTTGATGTTCAAGCAAGTAAGTCAGTGACTCTCGAACCGATCTTGTCAGTGTCCATTGAACCTAAATTGTAACTGTAAAAAACGTATAAATATAAAATATAAAAAGACTCTTAATTTGGCTCTCACTTTTTAATTTCAGGATTAGGAATTAATGGGGGTCCTTGTCACAATAGCGGCTCGATGAGGGGTCCTCAAGAAAATTTTGTTGGGAACCCCTGGTCTAGGCAAAAGCTTTATTACTGTATACACAAAGTGTGAATCTGGGCAGGCTTGATTGTCCTGTTTTCCAAGTGATCAGTTTCTAAAATTAAGAGGTGCCAGAGTTTCGCCTATCCTCTCTCCCGAAGACCTTTCAACCAAGCTCCCAGGTATTGGTTTGTGTGGAGGGGAGAGGTGATCAATGACTAGGTAAAAAAGGCATTGTTGGGCGTCATCAAAAGTGCTCAGTTATTGCTACTTTATAAGCTGCAAGGCTGGATCTTAGCACTGAAAAGAGCTTCTAGGTGCTAAATCCTGTGTACAGCCAATTCAAATTGCTCATTATTATTTATTATACAGAGGCCAAGGATCACTATATGAAACTTAGGACGATATAGGAAATATCGATATAGGACGATATAGGAAACTTCATTCCTATATTGCTAACATTGAGTTGAAAAACAGTTAATCTTCTGGACTGCCACATTTAATTTGAATTTTGCCCAAGTGGTCCTGGGATCCAAAAACAATAAAGCAACAAAAAAAATTTCATCACAGCAGTATAATTCCCAAGGATGCACATGAACCACTATATGTCAATTCAGTGCTTGCAAAAAATGTCCACTTCAGTCCAAAGCATTTCAGAAACTGCCAGATTCAGATCAGGATTTAATTTTCAGTAACCCTTCCTGAGTGGGTGAAACCTGCCAAATTAGAGGCAAACAGGTCCATGGTGTGTGTTTTGTCTGGCCAAGGCACTTTTAAAATTTGATTATTATTTTTTAAAAAAAATAGTCTACAGATCTACCCCCTCCCCTACATTTTTGACAGAATTGGATGGAATTTTCAGACATGGTAGCCTCTTTTAAAAGAATGAATCCTGCCAAATTTCAGAAGGATAGCTACAGTGTGTTTCTTGCAAGGATAGCTTTTAAACCAGGGGCCCCAAACTACGGCCCCCGGGCCGGATGCGGCCCAATTGGCCTCCCAATCCGGCCCACGACGACCCCCGCCGCCCGCTGCCGCTGCCCGCTCTTACAGCGCACGGCACAGTGGCGATCTTCAAAATTGGCAAAAAATCGCCGAAAATCCTTTGTGTGCATGCGTATGGGCCTCTCCCGACCCAGAAGAGGTCATTTCCGATGCACTTCCGGGTCGGGGGAGGCCCATATGCATGCGCACAAGCGATTTTCGGCGATTTTCCCCCCGACCGTGTGCGTGTGCGCATGCGCACGGGCGCGCACTCCCCCGCCCTACGGCCCGCTGCGCGCGCACTCCCCTGCCCTACGGCCCGCCGCGCAGTCGGCGCGGCGGGCACCGGCCCAAAGCCCGGTAAGTCTGGGGACCCCTGTTTTAAATTATAGTGGTGGTTAATAAAAGGATTCACTTAATCTTCCTTATTGTTTTCTGGGCAGTTTGTATTAAAATAGCATATAGCAGAGAGGGGGCCCTGTGTAAGAAACCAGCCAAATTTCAGAAAAGAAGATGCTAGGTGCCTTTGAAGTTCATTTTTGTGGGGGAATAGTGAAAGGGATTAAAATTCCCTCACTGTTGTTTTGTGGGCAATGGTTTAAGTGGAATATATGGTAGAGGCGTCCGTAGGAATATAATAGCATGAACATTTTCAGAATGATAAATGCAGGGGCTAGGCAGCTAATAGGATCAACGAAGAAAAAAGAAGTTTGAGGTTTGTGTTCTCAACCGGCACCAAAAATCCCAGAAACTAAATTATAAAGCTGATTTGACAGGAGTGGATGGGGGGGGGCATGTGGTACAGAGGCGGACAAATGTCCAAAATTTTCCAAGCAACTACCAGTAGCAGAACAAGAGGACAGAACCAGGGGGGATGAAGTGCCACCCTACTTCATCATCTTTCGCCCAAACACTGTGATTTGAGAGCCCTGATAAAACCATTCCCTCTCATTAGAAGCTAGACCTATCAGTCACAAAACAGCTGTCACCCTCTCCCCACTGTGGCACATTTCCCCTTTATGACAAGCTTAGGGCAAAGCATTTTGATTTTTGTGGCTACACTGCCTGCAGTGTTGTTTTTCTGGTGTCTGAATCTCCAAAGTGCCCTGAAAGTCCCTGTTTAGGTCTGGGTCACTTTGCCACTTTAGCCTGAACAAAGCCCAAATCTGCCTGAAGCAGCCTTCTTCAGTTGGGGCTGCATCTGAAATCTCCTGCACACTATTAAGATTTTCTATTTTGACGAGCCTATCATAAAGAAAGCAGAGGGCCTCAAAAATGAGGGAACTGGTTAAAACAGGGGTGTCAAACTCAAATTCATCGGGGGCCGCATCAGCAGTTTGGTCACCCTCAAAGGGCCGGTTGTATCTGTAGGACTATGTGTTCACTCTTTATTATCATAAATTATTGTCACTGCATTCAATTATTACTGTTTTTTGTAATAATGTAAGTAATAACTAGCTCTGAAAGCGGAAACATAGTCAGAATAATGGCAAGTAGATATTCAAATGTACAATGATTGTACAATTTATTGAAAAATGATTTTTGATAACTGCACTGGGTGGTGGAGGCTCGCTAGGGTTTCATGCAGGACCTTTGCAGAGCTACTTTGCAGAGGGGAGGGAAGGAAGGAAGGAAGGAAGGAAGGAAGGAAGGAAGAAAAGAGGGAGTGGGAGGGAGAGAGGAAGGAAGGAAAGAGGGGAGAGAAAGAAGAGTAGGAAATAAGGAAGGGAATAAAGAAGAAAAGAAAAAGAAAGAGGGAGAGAAGACGGAAAGGGAGAAAGAAGGAAGGAAGTAGAGGGAAAGAAAGAATAATAATGAGGGAGAGGAAGAAAGATGGGAAGGAAGGAAGGAAGGAAGGAAGGAAGGAAGGAAGGAAGGAAGGAAGGAAGGAAGGAAGAAAGGAGGGAGCAGGAGGGAGAGAGGAAGGAAAGAGGTGAGAGAAAGAAGAGTAGGAAAGAAGGAATAAAGAAGGAAAGAAAAAGAAAGAGGGAGAGAAGACAGAGATAAAGAAGGAAGGAAGGAGAGGGAAAGAAAGAATAAGAACGAGAGAGAGGAAGAAAGGGAAGGAGGGGTCGCCGCCTTGATTGCGGGCCACATGACGAGGGCCACATGACAAGGTCTGGCGGGCCGGATTTGGCCCCCGGGCCTTGTGTTTGACACCCGTGGGTTAAAAGAAAGTTGCAGGGCACATCAAAAGCGTCAAACCTCTTCTGAAAGTACGGGGCTTAACCACAGTAACAGAAGCCCATGAGAATGTATTCTGCAGATCAGGAAGAGTATCAGCAAAGTACAACAGGGCACCAGCGTGGCTAATATGCAGCATCAAGGAAGCTTTTAGAGGAAAGAAAACTCACTTCAGAATTTGGAAGCTGTTGCCCAAATGAGGAGAACAAAAAGGAACGCATATATTGGGAAGTAGACAATAAAAGAGATATAGTGGTACCTCTAGTCATGAACTTAATTTGTTCCTCTGTTCTTAACCTGAAACTGTTCTTAACTAGATGTGTGCTTTTGCTAATGGGGCCTCTTGCTGCTGCGCCGCTGGCACACAATTTCCGTTCTCATCCTGGGGCAAAGTTCTCAACTCAAGGTAACTCTTCCAGGTTAGCGGAGTTTGTAACCTGAGGTGTTTGTAACTCCAGGTACCACTGTACCAGGAAAAAAAGAAATAATTTGAGGAATATATTGCTGAAAGCAATAAAATATTCTCTAAATATGTCAAAAAGCAGAAAAATCTGCTAGAATTAAACCAGTGGGTGACAAGGTAGCCAAACACTTGCTTAATGGAGAAAGGGAGCCTTCAGAGAAACTAAGTTCTTAGTGTCAGTTATGACTGCAGAGCATGCAGGCAAAATACCAGTGTCTAAACTGACAAGAGAAGAAGTTTTAAGTCATATCAACAAATTATGAATTAACAAAATTACTAGATGCATTTGGTATCCTTTTGAGGGTTCTTAAAGAACTCAAATGTGAAATTCCTGATCTTCTAATACACATACGTATTTTTTCTATTAGATGAGTCTCAGTACATGAGAACTGGAAAGTGACCAAGGCAACACCCTTTCTTGAAAAGGAATCCACAGGCAAGTCAATTCCTGCTCTGGGCAAGTCAGTAGTAGGAGTAATGGAAGATAAAACGATCAAGCATATAGAAAAAGTTGTGCGGAAGTGGAAACAGCATAGCTTCTGCAAGGGCTTGTCCTGCCTTGTTAAGCCTTTTAGAGTTTTGAGAGGAAAGAGTGATCCAGTAAAAATATGGTATACATGGACTTTCAAAAGGCTTTTGAAAAAGACCCTTGCAAGGGTTTGCTGAGCAAATTTAGGAGACACAGGGTAAGAGACCAGGTTTCCAGTGGTACATTCACTGGTTAAAGACCAGGAAGAAGAGAGTAAGAATAAATTCTTACTTAGTTTAAAAATTATTACTTAAATCAACAATTTAGGGATGTGTCACAGTCTGGTCTGGTGCCAGACCCCACAGAAAAGGAGGCAGGGCTGAGTGCAAGGCAAGTCAGAAGTTGCAGAACTATGGACAGCTCCAAGTGAGCAATGAAGGTTGAAAACAGACTGAGCCCTCCTAAGCTCTTGATCTCCCAACTACTGTACCTCTCTCAGACTCTACCACCTTGCAGCTAACCTTAGAATGCCAACCCTCTGGCCCGAAGACCTGTTCCCTAGCCTCCAACCTGGTGTGTCCCGTGCTGCTGGACTGGTGTGGTCTTGAGTGAGGCATCTGGTTCTTCAGGGGACGATGCCCATGAGGGTCAAGTTTCTGGCCTTACAGAAACAGGAGGCTTACATTCCTCACCCTTCATGGTGTTCTTCAGCAGCAAACTCAGAACTCTACAGCTGGTCTGGCTCCTTAGATGGAAAGTCTGCAGGCTCTTAACTCAAGAGTCAACTACTGCCACTAGACTCTGGGATGCAGAAAATGCAGTCCTCCCATAAGAATCAGTGTTAATTCCTGTGCTTTTAAACATCTTTACAAATCACCCAGAGTTATTAGCGAGCAGTGAGGTGCCAACATTTGCAGGCGACACCAAATGGTTCAAAATAAAAAGGGATTGTGAAGCGCTTCAAACATTATGTCTCCAGAATGGGTGAGTGGACAGTGAAATGCCCAAAGGGATTCAATGTTAACAAAAGCGATGCACACTGCAGCAAGAAACCTGAACTCCACATCTAGGTTGATGGAGTCTGAGCTGGCAGCAAGTGCCCAGGAAAAGGGTCTTGGAGTGGTGGTTAAAATGTTAACATTGTGTGTTGCCACGGTGACATGTTACAGATCACCAGGAAAAGGACTGAAAACAAGATTGCAAACCTATGGTGCAACTCCACTTGGAATGCCACACCTCAAAAGTAATATTGTAGAGATGGAACAGGGCGGTGAAAATGATCAGGGGGCTGAAGCAACTAGAAGGGTTACAATGCTTGAGGCTCTTCACTTCAGAAAAAACAGTGAGTAGAGGGAACAGATTATGCATGCTGCAGAGAAAGTGAATAGGGATAAGTCCCCTCGCCCAACCTCTCATAATACTAGAATCCAGGTCATCCAGTGAGGCTGAAGAATGGGAGATTCAGAACAGACAAGCTTCACACAATGCTTAGACAGACTACGGAGTTTCCTGCTATTGGTGATGGCCACCAACTTTTAAAGCAATTAGATAAACTTATGGGGGGTAAGGTTGTTAATGGCATTTTTTAAATGATGGCTGTAATACTTCCTCCAGGATCAGAAACTGCCTGTCTCAAGTTACAGGTAGGTAGTGGTTGATGGACTTCCATTTCATGCGGCTTAATGTGGTGACTTCCATTGGTTGATGGACTTCCATTTCATGCGGCTCAATGTGGTGCCTGTCTCAAGTACAGTGGAACCTCAGTTTATGAACACCTCGGTTTATGAATTTTCGGTTTATGAATGCCGCGGACCCATCTGGAATGGATTAATTCATTTTCCATTACTTTCAATGGGAAAGTTCGCTTCAGTTTATGAACGCTTCAGTTTATGAACAGACTTCCGGAACCAATTGTGTTCATAAACCGAGGTACGACTGTACTGGTTGCCTGGAGAAAAATGAGCAAGTTCATAGATCCTGTTTGTGGCCTTCCTGTAGTCATCACTGTGGATTATTATAAGCCTTTGTTCTGGCTCAGCAAGGCTCTTCTTCAGCCCTTATATCTTTATGTTTTCGTTCACACTTTCCAGTGAAAGAGGAGGGCTTCCTGAGAAGCTGCACACTGAAGGTGGTGGAGCTGTAACCTCTTCCAAAGCTTCGTCTGGTTTTGAAGAGCACCTAGATTGAGCCAAGTGGACTCTCCATCCATCTTGCTTGAAGAGAACTTCCCACATTGACTTTCTAAACCATCCTCACAGGTATCACATTTCCACCCACTAAATTGTGCAGTTGGTTAGACCGTGGTGCTGATAACACTAAGGTCGTGGGTTCAATCCCTGTCTGGGCAAGCTACATATTCCTGCATTGCAGGGGGCTGGACTAGATGATCCTCAGGGTCCCTTCCAACTCTATTATTATATGAACTGATGAATGCCCTGTGTGTGTGTGTGTCCATTTAAGACAGCAAAAAATAAACCTAAATGTAGTTCATGTAAGAAAAGAGATGTTCAATTTTTTAAAAAATAGAAAAGAATTATACAGTATTCAATTTCCTGACATACTATTTTAGATATAAGTTATAGTTCCATTCCAATGTATCACAAGGGGTTTCCAATTGTCCACGAGTGTGGATTTCTATCTTGCCAGAGTCTCTTGTAATGCCACTTACTTTAAACCCATTCTTCTGCTGTCAGTAAATCCCATGTCTTGAATCATTATCCATGCCACAATAATACAGTTGTTATCAAAGATTAATGTTCCTTTTTAATAGATTGTTCAAATAGTTCCAGCGACAAAGGATCAGGTCTTAAAGTATTTGTTCTCCTATTGCATCTTTCATAATTAAAAAAAATCTTTTCATAAATCTGTAATATATCTGCACAATCACCAGGTAAGTCTGAGAGCTACATTTTGTTTTACATCTCCAACAGTATGAGTTGCTAAAACCTTGGGGGCAAGTGAAGGGTATGCAATACCAGACCACATATATATATCTTATATAGTACTCATTATCTTTAGATTACACATCCAACAGTTATTTTGCAACCTGTCCAATTTATCTATTATGAAACTTTTCCTCTTCCCCACTTTACTTCCTACCCACAATTGTGAGGTAATAACAATAGAAGAACCTTACACATGTATGTTAATAAACTTTTCTGTGGTGTTTTGATTAAAAACATACAGTAGTACCTCGGTTTACGACGACAATCCGTTCTGGGGAGCCGATCGCTCCCCGAGTCCGTCGCTCGCCGAAGGCATGCTTCTGCGCTTGCGCCGATAGAGCACTTCTGTGCATCCGCGCGCGTGGAACCTGGAAGTAAATACTTCCGGGTCCACGGCGGTCGCTCTCCGAGTTCGTCATAAACGGAGGCAGTCGCAAACCGAGGTTCCACTGTAATTTCAAAGGTTGTTGCTGTCCTGCCATTAAGTTTATTTTTTATACTTAACTCTAACAAGCAACTGTTGCAAGAAAAGAATTACCATTTGTCTGTTTCTGAGTTTAATTCTATAGGTGCTGTTATTGTGTACCTTTCAGCTAGATCTCTTATTCTGTATATCCGAGTTTAAAATTAAAGTTAGTTCTAGCATGGTTAAAAAAGGAGGGGAAAAGATTGCGAGATACTAAGGGTAAAACACCTGAAGAAAACTGATCTGTACACCTTATGCCTCTGCGCAACTGGCTATGCTCATACACACACACACACGAGTGGGGCAGAAAAATATTAACATTGATGGGGAAACATCAGCACCCTAATGAGCACACTTTTAATTTTATTCTCTGCAGAAAATAGGTTTTGTAGGCTTTCACAATACTTCAAAAACAAACAAAACCTGTTTGAGACAACAGACTTGACAAAACAAATGTGTACATAACCACAGGCAATAATAGCTCTTTATCATAACATCTTCATGTCTCTAGGGGGGAAGGCTGACCATCAGTTTGCAACCTAACTCTAACATCAGTAAGCTGTCAAAAGAAAGCTAGAGAGATTCTGAACCAGAATAGGATTTCGGTCCCATCCCATTGCAAGGGTTGCAGCGGATCAGATGATCATTAACAGAGGAAACCTTAGGCCCCCTTCTGCACAAAATTTGGAGCTGATGTGGTATACAGAAACCATTATCAAGCAACCCTATGAATACACCTTTTGGCAGTAGCAGGATGTCAAACTAGAAAGCCATCTCCTCCTCTCTCCAAATAAAAACAGGCCATCCAACAGACTACAGTGGTACTTTGGTTTAAGTACACAATTGGTTCTGGAAGTCTGTACTTAACCTGAAGCGTACTTAACCTGAAGTGAACCTTCCCATTGAAAGTAATGGAAAGTGGATTAATCCGTTCCAGTCGGATCCACGGAGTACTTAAACTGAAAGTACTCAAACTGAAGCGTACTTAAACCGAGGTATGATTTTAACAGGAAGTCTTGGCTTTCCTCATTGTTGTTCTCCATAATATGTACAAAAAATAAAATAAAAAATAGTTTGCAAGGCAGGGAATAAAAGAAACTTTCCAGGTTGCAAGTGAAGTGATCAAGCTTTCCTAACTCAGGAGCTCTTTAGGTAGTTAAGAGAGGTAAGAACTTGCCCCAAATAGCCATGAAGATAGGCTGTCAATGATAAGACTAGTCATGATGGCAACACCTTAGCTCAAGTATCAGAGACAATATGGCTCTGAATAGACCACTGAGAAACAGGAAGAGAGTTCTACTGCCCTCAAGACTTTATTTTGGCTTCTTATCTGGTTGGGGACCATGGAAATCAGGAATGCAAACTGGGGAAGTATTTTGTCTGATCCAGTTGGGCTCTTAAGTTCTTATCAGCTTATTTAAAAAAGAGTCCACTCTATGACCACCCCACTGTATTTTATTTTGCTTTTAATTTTAAGAGCTTTGGCATCAGTGAATCTAAAACTTTACCCCTCTTTCAAAGTATGAAATATCATGGAGATTTGCAGTCAGTGCTCTTTTCTCCATAAAAACCAAAGAATTGTATGTAAATGCTAGCTATGTTCAGAGTTGAGGGACCCAGGTGTCGCTGTGGTTAAACCACTGAGCCTAGGGCTTGCTGATCAGAAGGTCGGCGGTTCAAATCCCCGTGGCGGGGTGAGCTCCCGTTGCTTGGTCCCAGCTCCTGCCAACCTAGCAGTTCGAAAGCACATCAAAATGCAAGTAGATAAATAGGAACCGCTATAGCGGGAAGGTAAATGGTGTTTCCATGTGCTGCTCTGGTTTGCCAGAAGCGGCTTTGTCATGCTGGCCACATGACCTGGAAGCTATACACCGGCTCCCTCGGCCAATAAAGCGAGATGAGCGCGCAACCCCAGAGTCGGTCACGACTGGACCTAATGGTCAGGGGTCCCTTTACCTTTACCTTATGTTCAGAGTAGACCCATTGATATTACTGGGTATTTACCACTTTGAGATTTTTAAATACAGTGGTACCTCTACTTATGAATTTAATGCGTTCCAAATGCGCATTTGCAAGTAGAAAAAATTTGTAAGTCGAATCCCATAGGAATGGATTGGGAGAAAAAATTCGTAAGTAGAAAAAATCCTATCTAAATTGCATCCAAGATGGCGTACGGAGCTCCATTCGTAAGTAGAAACATTCATAAGTAGAGGTACCACTGTATAAAGTGGTATAGGAATGAAATGAATAATGATGATGATGACATGACTAACGTAGCTCCATTAATTTCAATGGATCTGCTCAAGTAGAACTTGGCTGTACACAACCACAAATTTCACAAAACTACACCCTAAACCATAACTCCATCACACACCAATCAACCGCTCTACCATCACAGAGAATGGAAAATTCTCTGTAAAGAAGTCTTGTGGCTATAGTCCTCACTATGGTGGAGACCTGTTGGCAGCTGGGGTCCTATTTAAACTAACCCTAGACTGATCAGTTCCCATGCTCAGTTCCAAGCACCGATTTTGACCTATAAAGCCCCACATGGCTTAGGACCCCAATACCTCCAAAACTACTGCTCACCACATGAACCAGCCTGGATCCTGCATCTTAAGAGGCCCTTCTCCATGTACCTTACCCAAGGAAGTTGCACAGGGTGACCACATGAGAACAGGCTTTTTCATGTGGTGGTTTTCCATCTGCGAAATGCTTTCCCCAGGGAAGCATGCCTGGAGCCATCACTGTGTGTTTTTAGGCACCAGGCTAAGACATTTTTATTTCCCCACGCTTTTGATGGTTAAACCAAAAAACAAAACAAAAAATCCTTCCAGTAGCACCTTAGAGACCAACTAAGTTTGTCATAGAATCATAGAGTTGGAAGAGACCACAAGGGCCATCCAGTGCAAACCCCTGCCAAGCAGGAGACACCATCAAAGCATTCCGGACAGATGGCTGTCAAGCCTCTGCTTAAAGACCTCCAAAGAAGGAGACTCCACCACACTCCTTGGCAGCTAATTCCACTGTCGAACAGCTCTTACTGTCAGGAAGTTCTTCCTAATGTTTAGGTGGAATCTTCTTTCTTGTAGTTTGAATCCATTGCTCTGTGTCCGCTTCTCTGGAGCAGCAGAAAACAACCTCTCTCCCTCCTCTATATGGCATCCTTTAATATATTTGAACATGGCTATCATATCACCCCTTAACCTTCTCTTTTCCAGGCTAGCCTTCTCCATGCCTAGCTCCCTAAGCCGTTCCTCATAAGGCATTGGTATGAGCTTTTGTGTGCATGCATACTTCTTCAGATACCAAGGGGCTAAGGGTCGTTTTTCTATTTCCTTAGGAGGTTTTTATAATGACCTAGATCAGAGGTCAGCAAACTTTTTCAGCCGTGGGCCGGTCCACTGTCCCTCAGACCTTGTGGGGGGGCCGGACTATTTTTTTTGGGGGGGGGGGATGAACGAATTCCTATGCCCCACAAATAACCCAGCAATGCATTTTAAATAAAAGCACACATTCTACTTATGTAAAAACACACTGATTCCCGGACCGTCCGCAGGCCGGATTTAGAAGGCGACTGAGCCGGATCCAGCCTCTGGGCCTTAGTTTGTCTACCCATGATCTAGATGAAGTACTAGTTTGCTTAGGGTTTCAGAAAACTAGCTCAAGTGCAAAAGACATGGGGAACCCAGGGCCACAGTAAGGCCTAAAGCAGAAGGGAAGCACTGAAACTATTACAAGTCTTCCAAGACAATGCACAAGCTGCTCCCTTGCTTTCTATAGTCACATCAGCCACACATGGAGCAGATGCAGAAATGGCAGCAGATCAGAAACTAAACAGGATGCCCAAACAGGTAAGAGTAGGATCTGAAAACAGGAGCTGCTGCCTCTCCTGAGAATGACACAATCTTAAGACTAGCAAATCTAGGTGGAAAGCATTTTCAAAGAACCGTTTTAGGAATTTCCATTTAATTAATGGAATTCGGTATAATGCTCAGTTCCAGGCTTTACCATCTGAAGAATGAACTTAAATTTGCTATATCTAAAATCTAAGGCTGAAATGCCCATTGCTCCATAAAGCAAGCTTTGTAAGCCAAGTGTCAAATATATGCCAGATATATTCTCATTTGTCTCAAGACAAGTTAGAGATTCTAGCAAGAAATAAGCACGCACAGAAAGTCCAATCTATTTATGAGCCTGGTGATGCAATTTATAGTAAAAATAAATTTCTATCTGCAAATATACTGGTATTCTATTTGAACCAGCATTTCTTTTCTGAGAAGAACCCATTTCTTTAAAAAATAATAATGTTGTTGTACAACGTTGCTGAAGCCATTGTACTTATGTCTGAATAATGACAACTGCAAAAGCAGTCATATTCAGCTTCTGAATATGAAATACACAAGCAAAGTCTTCTTGGCCACTGGAGACTGCATTATACTGCAACAAGCCTGGCATGTTTTAGTATAACACTTGTCCAAGATGTAAAATAGAATGTGTACTCGTAGGGCTGTAAATTTTTGAAGTGAATGTTCATACGATTTTATTTGCTTTTTAACATTTCATTCCACAGAAGCACAGAGTATCTCGAACTAACAGTACTCCCTTCCTTTCTTCCTTGATTTGCTGGGACGTGTAAAACGGTGAACTGTGGCAGCAGATGGTGTTGCAATTGCATCAGTTATAACTCCTGCCTCCCAGTGTCTACATAGCCAGCCTCAAAATCAGTTTTAAGAACAGCCTGGTCCATCTAGTCTTGCATCCTCTTCTCAGTGCTAGTCAGCAAGATGCTTCTGGAAAGCTGATAAGCTAAAGTTGAAGGCGGCAGCACATTTCTCCTAAGTATTTGGTACTCAAAGACATACCAGCCCTAAATATGGAGGTTCAATTAAGCCACCCTTTTATAAATTAATTTTATAAAAAAATTATAAAAATTAATTTGCCACCCTTTGATAGATCTACCAGAGTGGCAAACAAAATAATAATAATAATAATAATTTATTATTTATACCCCGCCCATCTGGCTGGGTTTCCCCAGCCACTCTGGGCGGCTTCCAACAGAAAAATACAATACAATCTATAATAAAATAAATGCATAATAAAATAAATACACAAAACATGAAAAGTACTCTGCCTGATGTCTCAAAAGACATCAAAATGGGCACCGAGCCAGATAGCTTAGTTGGTAGAGCATGAGACTCTTAACCTTATGGTCATGGGTTCGAGCCCCAGGTTGGGCAAAAAGATTATTGCCCTGCAGGGAGTTGAACTAGATGACCCTTGTGGTCCCTTCCGTCTCATTCTATAATAAAAATCAGGGTCTCTGGGAAGAGGGCTCCAAAGGTGGGGCACCACCACTGAAAAAGTTCTTTCCTGGTAAACCACCGGCCGTACCTCTGATGGCAAGGGAAGGCAGATAAGAGTCTCTGAGGATGGCACACACACGGAGACCAACCACCCTTCAAGTATTCTGTCCCCAAGCTGTATTGGGTTTTAAATGCCACTTTTAATTGGACCAACAGCCAGTGTAGCTGGTGAAGAACTGGTGTAAGATGATCATAACATTCAGTTCCCATTAATAGTCCAGCTGCTGCATTCCGAATTAATTGCAGCTTCTGGACCATCTTCAGATACAGCTCCAGCACATGACAGAGGTCACATCCTAGATAAAAGCTGCCAAAAGACCTATCACTCCTGAAGTGGTCTAATCCTTAAAAACAAATCACAACAAGAGTGGATGGCAGTAAATCTCATAAATGATGGTGGCACCTCTGATTCCCCCTCACAAACCACTACTGTACACATGGAAGTGTACAGAATGTACTGCCAATCAAATTCTACTACTCAAGGAGGACAAAAAATAATAATGACGTATCCACTCATGTGAAGGATGCAATGTAAAAAACAAATAAATTTGCATTTACTTTGGAGATCCTCCTATCCCTTAGAAAATAAAAATAAAAAATGGCAATGATTTGTCCATGCACAGGGGTTTCTGTGAACTTGCTTACATAAGGGAGAGCAGAGCTCTTTGGAGAAGAGAAGATGCCTTTTTATCCAGTCCTGGGCCTAATCTAAAGTTCCACTTTCATAAAGTGCTGATTGCCTCCCTCCTGGCTAGGGAGATGGAAAAACAGCCCAGGGTGTTCACTTCCTGGAGGAAGCTGTGACCCTCTAGATGTTACTGGACTCCAGCTTTCTTCATACCTGGCCGCACTGGGAGCTGCAGTCCTACAGCATCCAAAGGACCATAGATGCTCCAACCCTATCTTGGGGGTATAGAAGAGAAAGGCGTTGGGTGTGCCTTTCTCAAGATCTATGTCTATAGTACATGAAACATATTAAAGTTAGCAACAGGCCACAAGGGAAGCAGAACAACAGGCATTTTCAAACACAGCTACTCACATCTGCAATGGATCTCTGAACGTATGTTCTTCTGGTTCAATTTAAGGACTGTTCCCTTCTTCATCTTGCTACGTCTTGCTAATAGTCAAAAATGAGACGCTAGGGGCCTAAAGCCTTTTGAATATTATTTTGAAGTCTAATCTGTCTATACTAGGAGTAAAGTTCTATTGAAATTGGAATCGGGAGAAGAAGAAAATTAGAAACTTTTTTCCCCTCAAAGAAGAAATAATTGCTGCTGAAAAAGAGAATTCAAATTGAAAAGGACTATAGTCTTTGGATGATGAATACCGGGGTTAAAAAACATTGACAGTCACCTTTTCTGGTTCAGTTGCTTTTAACTGTACAGTAGCAGATAAGGAATATCACATCCCGTAACTGTTAGTGATATGTGGGTGGGGGAAACCAGAAATGATTTCATTGGCATGGACAGATCATTCCCTGGTCAGTTTTAACTTTAGAGGTAGTTCTGAATGTGTGAAGCCATATGCAGCTATGTGGCTACACTTCACGCTCGCTTGTTTCTATTCCCCAGAACAGTTTTTTTTGTGATGCTCACTAGAAGGCAGATAGAATTTTACTACATTATTAGAATTCTGAGTTTCCTTTTAACTTTGCGAATCTGTTTTATACTTTTAATACTATTGATTTTTTTTAAAAAAATATGTAGTTCTTATTGTTGTAAGCTGCTTTGGATGAACTTGTATCTGGGAAAGTGGCACATAAATATCTTGAAATGAAAAGAAAAAAGGGAGAAAGGTATTTGTATCTTACATGTAAGGAATCCTACAAATCCTCTATCTAACCTTCTTGTACCTAGAAAATCATGTGATATTAACAAGCTGTGTGGCCTTCTAACTATTCTTCGCTATAGGGCTGATGAGCAGGGGAACCGGGGTAAGCCAAGAAGCATGCAGGGACTATAATGAAATAAGAATTGCTGCTATGCTTGTGCAGCGCTTCCACATTACTGTATGTTTCTGGGCAATGCAACTTTAGACTATGTATATCCAAACCACTGAGATCACCCTCACAAATATAAGGTCCCTGCATATAAAAAGCAGGCAAGTTGCAGAGGCCAGAGAAGATATAGCACAGCTATGTCCCGAACATACTAGATTTGAATGTGCAGAGACTTGTTTGTTCCCCCCCCCAATAAGAAAAACAACAGCAGCAACACTACAAGCAACCAAACGTTCAGTCCCCTCTCCCCTCTCTTGCAATCTGCTGGAGGGTACAGTGGGAATGTGCTTGCATTTGCATTTCGCCTCAAAATTGAGGGATTCGTATCTTCCCTACCTCCACAGGCCAAATTTGACAGGTTGGTGGGGATGCCTACCTGCCAATCACCTGATGTCGCAATGTATCAGGTGACATGGCACTTTGAAGGCCCAACAATCAGCTGATCATCAGGACTACAGAAGCACTGTGCTCAGGGCCTTTGAAGTGTCAGTGGCACTTCAGAAGCCCCTTTGGCTCTGTTTTTGTGTGAACAGGGCTTGCACCAAACGGCCTAGACCCACCTAGGCCAGAGGCTCCCACCCCCTGCTCTAAATCAGGTGGGAGGTCTCATCAACGAGGAAGCAAGGGAACTATTCATTTCACCCCAACCAAGGCCAACCTTCAGGGGGCCGCATGGGAAGGTAGTCTAGCTGGAGCAGGAAAACAGTATCTTTTTAACAGCTTCCCCACAATTGCCATCAAATATACTGATGCCATTATTTAAACTTTTCTTCTCCGCCCAACAAATCTTCATTCACTCGGTTAACACCCTTTCCTGCATTAATTGCCATTAACGATCCCTTCCCTTCATTAACCCTCGCAAAATCATTTTATTTTATTTCCATGCAGTGCCAGCCCATTCCCTTCCACAATGTCCCCCCAAGCTCGTTCTCTTTATATTCGCTGCATTATTTTCGACTGGTTATTTTCCCCACCCACCCCTTACCATCATTCTTAGCTGCTAAACGATTGCCTCTCCAGCTCAAACACAATAGCACAGCATCAAAGTTCAGCCACTAACCTCTCCTTCCCTTGCCACAACTCTGCTACCCTCTCCCTTCCATATGATGCGGGACATGTGTTATGAATGACTCTTGCCCGTTTATAGACACATAGAGACCCTAATTGTTGAGCTGTAAGCAAAATCCTAGCCGTGCTGCTCCTTAATAGCGGCCCCTGAAACAGTCACACAGATAGATAGGCAATTAGCCATTTGTGTCAGAAAGACACAGGTTAGGGGCTTCCAGGAAGCATCGGTGCAATGAGCTAGAGCAGAAATCTGTCATTTAAGTAGCGGCCATCACATCAAGCATAGAAATCAAACTAACAGCTATTGCAGAGCAAAGTCCCAGTGGTTTCTGGCAAAAGGATTCACAGCCAGGACTCTACGTTGGCTACTCTGGCTTGCCTGGAGGAGGGAACAAAGAAGAGCGCCAATATGTCTAGTACCAGCTGCTTTCTCCTCCTGTCACCAAGACCAGGCCAAAATAAAATATGAATCTCTGAAAAAGTTAAGTTTCTCCGTGACCAAAAGCATTCTAAGGCTGAGAAGGGGGAAGGGTTGCAAGTCAGATGCAGAGGCTATCCAGGGAAGTCTTTCGAGACAATATTGTGTCCATGAAGAATACCATTTAATTCTAGGTGGCACCCCTGGCATTCCAAAAAGGGAACAGCATTCAATTCAAGCTTTACCCACATTAGTTTTCCTTGCAGTCTTAACTACTCTCGCACATAAATACTTATTTGCTCTGTAAGATGGTATGGCACCCAATGGGCATGTCAAGCTAACATTGGTTTTTTTAAAAAAATTCAAGGAATAAATAATGCAAGAGGCAAGGTTTAAGGTTAATTACTTTAAAGAGATCAACTCCCAGAGATTTGGCTCAGTCCACCGTGCCACTTTCCTTTATGTTCTGAAGAATATCAAATGTACTTGTACATTTAAGTTTGCCTTGGAGAAATGTCATTCTCCCAACCTCTCCACCTCCACTACTTCCCTGAGAGAAAGGTATTAGCTGAAACGACGCAGAGAACTCCCTGCACGGAACAGAATGAAACTAGAAGAACCAAAGAGACAAAAGCTCATTTCTCTTCCTGCCCTGTCATTTCAATTCCTAGAGCAGAGGTCACCAACTTCTTTGGGTCCATGGACGCATCTGTGGAGTGTCAAGGGCACCATCCCCTCTAGTAGTTCTCCTCTCTTTTCCTCTAGGTCAATCTCTCCACAACAGAAAGAAAGAAAACATGCAACACAAAACACTTTGCTTTCTCCAGAGGGCTTGGCGAGAAGTTGTATCCAACAGAACTAAAACAGATTCTCGTGGATCTGCTTGATTTTGCAGTGGGAATCCCCCTGCAAACCACCATCAGATTTTTTATGGATAGACCACACAAAAATAGCACCACTTAACTTCAATCCAAGGTAGAGAATATAACGGGTCTTAATTTTTTACATACAGTCTGATAGTTAAACCACTGGGAAAAAAATCACAGAACATGTGTGGACGAGGAAATGACCTATGATTTGATGGTGCTTTTGAGGGGGTCCATTGTTATAAAGAAAAAGAAAAGGACTCAAAAAGTTTTGTACCCCAGAGCCATGTTTTTGTATGGTTATAGTGCTTGAAAGGCCCAGATTCCTATTGGTTCAGTCAATAGAGACCTTTCGTTTGTTGAATGTATGTGGGGGCGGGGGGGAGGGGGGAGCCATGAAAAATTATTCAGTTCCAAGAGGATTGTACTGGATCTGAGATGTTTGTGTCGACTCACCCACATTTACTCTCTCTTACACCTCAGCTTGTCCCACACCAGCTGCCCCTTATCTTCAAAAACATTCTCTCTGACCCTCTTGCTCACTCCACTGCCTGTTCAGCTGTTTGGTGCCAACCTGGACCCTTGATAAACACATATAGATCAAAGGAGGAGACTGTCACATTTCCAATTTCCTCAGCTGTATGAGGGGGTTAGTACCCTTCCCCAACTCATGACATAGGGGACAGAGAGGAGGGCCTTCACAGGAAAAGGTTTCATTGTGGTCATGGGTGCCAGAATGGTAACCACAGTTCATTTTGTAAATTTTCCTACCCTGAAGCTGTAAATAAATGTCTCTTCCCACCAAGTATGAATAATTTTGTCAAATATATACAGTCATATCTCGGTTTAAGTATGCCTCGGTTTGAGTATTTTCAGTTTAAGTACTCCGTGGACCCGTCTGGAATGGATTAATCCACTTTCTATTACTTTCAATTGGAAAGTTCGCTTCAGGTTAAGTACGCTTCGGGTTAAGTACGGACTTCCGGAACCAATTACACTCATACCACGGGTTAAGTACGCTTCAGGTTGAGTACTCCGCGGACCCGTCTGGAACAGATTAATCCACTTTCCATTACTTTCAATGGGAAAGTTCGCTTCAGGTTAAGTACAGACTTCCGGAAACAATTGTGTACCACTGTATGCACTGTATTGGGGCGGCCACTGCAGAAGCCTTGCATGTCACTAATACTTGAAAACATGCTCAATACATCACTAAGGGTTAAATGCGGAATGACAAAATTCCTTTGGTAATATCTCCTTAATAAGAATAACTATGCAAATACTGATCAACTCGGATCAAATAAAATACACAAGATCTTTTCGGGCAGATAAGAGATACAGGATCCATTTGTCAAAACTGCTCCAAAATACAGTGATTTGCAGTTAACAATGATGGTGGTCTTTAGCAAGAAAAACGTTGCTCACATTTCCCTTTGAATATTACTACAACACTATAAATATCTGACATAGCTCAAAGTGGTTTTTAAAATCTCAGCTATCTACAGAAACATATCAACCATGAGTTTTGTTGGAAAATTTAAGGTTGGCAGAATAGTAATCAAGATACATTGCTTTTAAGAGGTGAAGTGGAAGATGAGAATCATAAAATCCACTGTGCTACATTAGTTTTTGTAGTTCTTACAGACTTTGGTCTGATCCACGTCACCTGTTAGCACCACTAGATATGACTCAACATCAGCCTAAGGCACATACTGTTTAATTGACTTTAATAAAATATTTATGCCCAACCATCCAACATAAATGCTTACTTTGGTTTCAGGCAATTACCCTTAATTTTATCCAGTTAAATCTCCACACCTAATAATTCATTCATATCTATATCCCTATCTGTATCACAAGAAACGTTGACAATAATCTGTTACTTAACTGCACATTGTCAACTATGTATTCATAGAGGGTGAGTCCTTTAAAAGAGGCCCCATGGATACAGAGTACGGTACACATGTTCCACGGGGCCTCTTTTAAAAGACTCACTGGACCTATTTAATAACTCCAAAATCTGGCTGTTTCAAAAAGGCATGCAAGAGGCCCTTTTAAAGCCAATTAGGGTTCAAAAGCAAGTCCAACAACTTGTTTCCCTTAGAATTCAATCCTATACACACTTTCCTGTAAGTAAGTCCTATTGACCTTAATGGGGCTTGCTCTTGAGTAGACACACATCAGATTGCAGAGTAAGCCTGTAGAAAAGCAGGCTTTTTTTTTTTTTACAGGGTAAAATATGTTTTGAAACACCACTACAGACACCCTCACATTGCTTCAGAGCTCTACTTTCTTCCTGCTTCAGAGGAGATACTTGCCTTTGTAATGTTTTCCACGCTTATGCAATTGCTTCAATGCCATTCATAATGCGGAACTGTTATATACATCTCCAAAGACAGAGCGATTCTCTGTGTCATATGTTACAACGTTGGGTGTTTTGAATATCCCAGCTTGTCAGATGCCATTAGTCTCTTCCAAAGATGCTTATTTGAACATGTCTGGCCATTTGATACAATTGCAAAATGATCCTATTTTCTTCCAAAATTTATACAGTTTATTAGATTCTGCTGTTAAACAAAGTTATTTCTCTTCTATTTTCACAACAAGTTGATGTTCAGTATCACCCAAAAGGTATATACACTTGCTCTGATCTTATAAGACACATTATATTTCTGTAAGCTACATGCAGAAATAGGAAGCTATCCAATGAACATGCCAAGTGCTCAAGTACTATATGCAGAGAAACGTATCTGACAATACAAAAAGGGGAGAAGGTTAAACACAGAAAATTCAAGATGTATGTTATCCTAGGATGAATCATTCTGAACTTGATTTGTCAAAGACAATCTGAAAATTGACAGCTTAGAATAAAATACCGAATTTTTTTTTGGGGGGGGGAGAGCTATTAAAAGTTGGCAAGAAATTCCCTTTGAATTTTAACAGAATTTGCAAATTGTGCAAGTTATTTCAAGACCACGTCTTCCATTTACCTACACTGTCGCAGAGGCTATGGTTCGGTATCACTTGATAGATCCAACCCCTTGAACGTTTGCTGTTTTAATATTTCAAAGCCTTAACCAAAGCAAAATGCTTATTATAATCAAATGGAAGCTTGTGGTAGCAACCCTCATATGGCTGAAACAAAATTGGGAATGCTCACCTCTGGAAGTGCAAAGTGATCTATCCAGTTTAATGCAATGCTTGGAGAGATTTCACAGCTTTAATTCGCTTGCACACTGTTTTCTTACAGGAGTAAATATGCTACTTTTTGCTTGAGACTTAACAGACACAAATAATCCTTTGAGAATTGTATTAGCATAAAAGATGAAACGGGGGTGTGGGAAGCTTAGCAACCTCAGCCTCATTCTATTTTAACACTGATCCCTACACTGGAACAATATTTTACTGATGATTATTCGTGGCCTAAGAGATTACGTTCGCTAATAAAGTTCTCCAGTTCAAAATGAAAAACAATAAAAAACAATGCAAGCAAGGTCACTTGGCACCGTCTTCTACAGCATAGCAATCCACCATGTAGGGGTCAAAAGCCAGAGTGCAGTTGTGGAATCACAAGCACATCTCCTGGAACAGAACCAGCAGAGCATCCCTAAAGACCAGCAATCATCAATGCACACTGCCATTAATAAATTGCTCACTGATGACAATGAAAATATGCACTTACTGGCAGTGTTTACACACTACCCTCTTTGCACTCCATGCCTGAATGCTTCTCCCCTCCCCAAACCCTGGTTTATGTACTAGAGTCTTCAAAGCACGTACAAGTAAAACCAGCTCAATGTTGCAAAACAATAAGTTTATGCTGAAGTTCCTTTGGTCGCATCAATAATGGAGAGAATGAGAAGTTCGCAAACGGCTCTGTTTACTACCGCCAAATGAACTATAGCATTTTTTAAAAAAAAAAAATCAAAAGCATTTTTTAAAAGGGGGGGGGTGTATGTGGTAGAAAGAAATAAGAATGTCTTCTAATGGTCTGGGGCTCCAAAACAGATTTAAATCACTTGCTGCATGTGCAATTAAGCAAGGATGTGACAGTATTAAAGTGGACACAGAAGTAGATGGTGCGCATCGAAGCATGTGTTTGCATGTTACACACATGATAATTTACACTCTTGTCGTGTTTCACACTGACTGCAGGAAAAAGCACCTGTGAAATCAAGCTACATCCTCCCCTCTTCTCAAAAAGAATAATTATAATAAAAATATCCACCATGTGCAATTTTTTCTTTTCTTAACTCAGAGGAAGCAACACAAAGCAAACATTCATGAACCAAACTGCAAGCTCTTGGTATATGCCCCTGTTCCATAAATATACAACTCTGAATGTTCAAAGTGCTGTGTTTTATATTTTATATTACATTGCAAGAGGGTGACAACTTAAAAGATTTGTTTGATGGCTGACAGATATTTCTTTTTTAAAAAATTACTGTTAATTAATTCTTAAATACTTTGCACCCTATTTGACAAAAGGAATCAGTTCAAGCATGGCAGACGTATAAGAAATATTTCTGCTTGGGAGGAAAGGGACACCTACTGATTGGTGCAGAGTAGATTTATGTTCCATAACATTCATTATGCCTCAACAACTATGGCCTACGTGCATAGCATGGTTATTGCAAAACCCCTTTATGAGATCATTCGTACACTGAAATCACTTGATACTTTAAGACTGACTTCAGAGGCACTGAGGTTTCAAGAAAACCTTGAAAGGATAACAGTGCAAATACTCTTTCAATAACAATACATTTCTTACTCCTTCCTCTGCTTTCCTAACAACACTACATTGCATCAATTAGAAGCAAAGCCTCCAAGAACTGAATCTACAAATATTTCAGATAAAGTCCCGTATTATAGGAGGACACGGTGGATTTGCTCCCCCCCCCCTTAAATGCTGAAAAAGTAGGACTGGTTTATTTGCATAAACAGCATAATATTCTGGAAAGCACCAGAGTAACAGTCACTATTCTTGCTAATCAAATGGTGTACTTTCATTTTCTACTTTACTCACATCAAATGGAAAAAGCATGGATTAAATATTTAAGCAAAAGTGTGCTACAGCTGTAATAGCAGATGCCTGTGGATACAGATATACAATTCCCAGTTTTAGAAATTACATTACATGCAGTGAAATCATAAGCATTTTTACTCAGACGCAAGTCCCTCCAAGTTCAATGAGAGTTATTCTCTAGTAAAAAGTTTTAACATTGCAGCTGGCCCGCTAAAAGGAAGGCTGATTCAGAAGAGTTACATGCACCCTAAAAGGATTTGGGGTTTGTGAACATTTGGTGTGCTTTTTGTCTTCAATAATCCCAAGCAAGAACCAGAGAATGGTTACCCTTGCCAGCACTTTCTTAACACGATAGAAATGTCATTATGCAAACTTCAGCTTTCCTATCTTCCTCCTAACACTGTAAGTCACCTCATGTAGCCTGGGGTCAACACAGCTCACACTAAATAGCACACACATTAATTCGAACTTCCAATTACGAAAATGTTTTGAATGATGATCTCCCCAGGGCTATTTGAACGTATGAAGTTGTTCTGTACTTGTTTTGATGAGGCATTGGGAGGAGAAGGGAGGACACTCAAGACTTTCAAGAACTACTCTAAAATGAGAAAAAATAATGACATGAATTAATTCATAAGAATTCATTCTTGTTCTCTGGAGTCCACACGATGGAAACTTTGCTACTAATTCTACCTGGGAAGCAGCTTGAACAGAACAAGTTTCTAAAAAAGGACCCAGAAGAGCCAGAACAGGCATTGAATGGTTTGGCATTTGATTTGATTGCGATATTGTATTGTCCTTTAGCAGCAACTGAATTGAAAGCCAGAAACTATGCTGATTCCTGGAACGCAACAATCAAACCCTCCTTCAAAACCTGCATTTAAATTCCAACCAGCCTACCTTTATTCTTATCAAAGATGTCCTTACAAAAAGCAGCGGAACTATTTGGGTGAGGTGTGGAAAACCCTCAAACCCCCCTTTCAAAACTGGATTGACAAAAGGGACTGACTTTTGAGTAGACATGTATAGAATTACAGTTTAAAAAATGCTAACTTTAAAAATAGTTGCGTTAAGTATATATACTATTAATTGTTATACTTTCAAAAATATATATCCTAGAAAAAAATAAATAAATGAAGCTTAAATTTCATTTAGCATCTGGATTACAAATTCTTATTAAACAAACCAGAGCTCATTATAAAATCAATATCAACTTAACCAGTGTGCCCCAAGAGAAATGGCAAAAAGGTCACTCCCAGAAATTCAAACAATTTTCCTGCTGGAAGAGCATGATTTTAATTACAGATACCATTAATTAGAACTGTCACAGGGAAGATTGTCCTCTTACTTATCACAAATAAGTATGATTTCCCTCAGATTATCAAAGTTATATGCATTAAAGGGGGGAAAGCTCGTGTTCATTTGTAAATGCTTACATTAAAAATGCGTGGATAAAAATTTAGCAAAACTGGTTTAACCGTTCATTGTTACGTAAACACACTTTTTTTGGTTTCAGCAAATGTACACTGAAATGCCTCCCTCCCCCCACACCTCCCTTTGATAAGTCTCTCTCTCTTTATTACTACTTTACTTTAGAAGGTTTTCTCCTCCTGCTTAGATCTCAAGTTGAAAGCTCTTCCTCTGAAATGCTAATAAGTTGGGCAGATGTTTGAATTCAGCACCCTTACTGAACATTTCATTGGGTATGCAATGCTGCCCTCCCCCACAGAGGAAAGCACACAGCACAAAGATGGGGAGAGAGGGAGAGAGAAATTGGAGGGAGAAAAGGAGACACAGCTTCAGTACACTAGGATAAGGATGCAAGTGCCCTGGGTCCTCAGAGAACACAATGGTAAAAAAATAAAAAAAATGGAAGGCTTCAACTCAAAAAGTGTACTGAACATTTTATTATTTAAAAGCATAGCTCATTGTTCCGAACTTTAGCATTTTTGAGCATTCTTCTACAACTCGGGAGAATTTTACAGGAATACTAAGATTTGTGGACAGCCAGATAACTGTAATGATTTGTCCAATTATTTAATGCTCAGTACAATATCTAACATGCCAATGCAGGCAACAAGAAAAATAAGGATTGCCTATCAGAAATAAGCTGTCAGTCCTTGATCAGTGCTTCCAAAACAGCACTTTCCCTCTCCTATTTACTACAGAAGCCTCACCTATAATGTTTCCATATTCCTTTGCTTCTATCTGTTGTCACTGTTCTCCGATATATTTTTTTCATTTAAAACGAAACAAAACACCAACAGGCCTGCTTCTAACTTCTCTAGGGCTTACAAATTTATCAGCATTATATTCCAATCTATCTGAATAATGGGAGGAACTGACAACTGTGCAGGTCAAAGGTTCTTTTCATATCACACCTCCAAGAAGTCAATGATTCAAAGAGAGGAACACCTTCAGATAACTGGGTGATCCATGCCTCATAAATCGTAAAGATTGTTTTTAATATCTAAAACGCAGTGACAGGTTCTAGATATTGATGTGTGTGGTGTGTGGGTTTTTGTTTTGTTTTTCTTTTCCAGAGGCATTGAAATTGGCAACTACTTCTTTTAACGTTTCTAATTAGAGGCACATTTACAGCAAGCTACAAGAATAGCAAAGATTAATAACAAGCAATAAAAAAGCTGCTACAGTCTACAGGGGAATATTAATGGAGGGACGCCCAAGTAAGGCATTGTTTAAAGAAAGGGGGGGAGAACCCTACCTCAGCTATAAATAAATAAAAGCAGCACTCCCTTGTGTGGGGGATAATAAATAATGGTTTTAAGTATCAGGAAAAAATAAAGAGCTGGTGGAGTGGAGAGGCCGGTCTCCTACCTGATAAGCAGCAGTCTCGCTGGAGCTGTTGTCGGAGCCCAGGCTTGTCAGCTTCTCTTTCAGTCTGTGATGAGAGCTGTGGCGGAGGCAATAAATGACCCCAGAAGCCACAAGGATCCCAAAAATGCAAGCGATGGAGAGGAGGGTTAGTATGATGAATTTGGTGGTGTCTCTCTCTTCCTGGGCATGGTGGGGCAAACGTTGGAGCTTGCTTTTCTGTACAAAAAAAATAAAAAAAGGAGAGGTGGGGGGTTATTATTATTTTTTAAGCAGCAAGGGCAGAAACAAGAGAGCAAACACCACTTGAATCCCGCCGCCCTCCCCCCTCCAATGCCAACAGGTGAAATCACAACACAAAATGAAGAGAAATTGCCACAATACAAAATTGCAATCAGGCTTCCCTAGCAGAATATTTCATGGGTTGTAACTACAATCCTATTCATTGAAAATAAGCCCCAATGGATAAAGAGGGTCTTATTTTCAGTAGAGATGTATAGGATCACACTGTTTATTTCACACACCAATTCTTTGGGATCTGTCAGGATAGGAATTAAAGTTTTGAATCCATTCCGAGGCAGGATTAGTCAAAAGTCAACAGAATTTGCCTTCTCCTTGGTGCAGTACAGACTGCACAGGCAACTCAGTCTTACAGGTTTTTATTTCAAAGTACATATACTGCAGAATTCAACGAGTCTCCCTCACCCCGTCCCCAAATCCTATACATAGGATTGTGACCTTAAATGAACTGGAGCAATACAGTCAAAAATCGACCCAGCTGTCTGAAAAGTAGTATCACTGTTTTCCTCCACACCCTAAATGAGATGTAAATTAAAAAGATAATTCCCTAACACATACCTGGCAACATCGTTCATAAAATATCTTTAAAAAGTAGGTAAGACTGTCTTTGTGAGCCTATTGAATTTGTCATAGGGGAAAAAAATTCCAGCAATAAACCTGGTAAGATATTATCACAGCCAGTTTCCCTCATGAAACTCTTTACATAAAGTGGGACGTAGATTTCTTCTGCTGGACACCTGAAAAAATGACTTCTCAAAAAACACTGTTCTCCATTAACGTTTTATTTTTACTTATGAGGGAAGTTCTCAGATGAGGAGGGTTCATCTCTCCCTCTTTTCTTCCTGGGATAGAAACAAAACCAAAGTTCAACGTTTCCAAGCTCTTCCATGATTTTTTTAAAAAATATGTGTAATTTTGTGTGTCTGTGTGTGCGCGCATAGCGACAAAAAAGAAATCCTGGTGATGCCTTTCGCTTGTCTCCATGTGCTCAAAAGTTGTCCAATAATTTCCCCTCATTAGCTTCATTATAAGCTATATTAGCAACAATTAAAATCGCAACATGGCTATGAAAAGCCCAGGCACGCAAGATTGCAGGCTCGCTCATTTGGCCAGCGCTTGACAATTACTAGGGAAATGAATTGAAAAGCACGCCCCTGCCTCAGCTCTGGTTGCTACAAGATGAGAACAATTAGCCAAGTCCTCTCCACCACCTCATTCCGCGTGGTAACAAAATGGATTTCCCCCCCCCCTGAATGCCCGGCCTGGCCTATTCATTATCTCGCCTCTCTTTAGTAATTTTCTGCTCCGCATTCAGCTGGCCGCCGCTTAATTTCCTCCCGGCTAGCACGTACACAAGCGGCTCTTGTGTCAGGCCCCACTCCGGTTCCTTTCTCCCTCTTTCATTCCTTTTTTTAAAAATATATATCTTGGAATCAGAAAAGGCCACCGAAGCAATTAGCGCCGCGTCTTGACTGGGAACATGGCTTGCCATTAATTAGCCTCCTTGCTTTAGCAGCGCGCCAGTTTAGCGCGGGGCTCGGGCTTAATGGAACGGAAAGGCAGGTCCGGGCAAACCGTTCCTCCCACCCTTCGCCGCCTTGTCGCGCAGGAGCAAACAAAAAAAAAGGAGCGAGGCTCGCCGGCTGGAGAAAAAGGGACCGACTGACGGAAAGGAGGCAGGCAGGCAGGGCGCGCAGTCGCCCGCTTGCCCGCCCTCGCGGCTTCGTCGGGGAGGGGCTCCTTCGCCAGCCGCTCGCGCCACTTTTGCTCTCAAGACGCTGCTGCTCCTGCTTCTGCTTCTGCTTCTCTTCCCGCTGCCTCTCCAAAGCGCTCGAGGGATCCAAGAAGGACGCGCTCCGGCACTCTCCCGCCTCCTCAGCCAGCGGGAGGAGCCTTCCTCGCTTCCCCCCTCCCTCCCTTCCTTCCCCCAATCTCCACCTGCCTCTCCTCTCCTCCTTAACCCAGCACAGAGGAATAGAAGGCGCGGCGTTGAGACCTCCGGCGCGCAAAAACGCGCTCGAGTAGATGTGCGATGCTTCGTCTCTCGCCTCCCTTTCAAGCGGGCGCGCCTGCCCCGTCTGCGTGTCCTCAAGACCACGTCCCCACCCCACCCACCCCCTTCCCTCGAGATTACCGGGAGGAGAGGGAACGGGGAGGCTTTGAGGGGCGCCTCCCTGCCACTCAGTCCATTTTTCAGTTTAGATGGGGTGGGTTGGTGCTAGGCTGTAGTCCTGTGATCGCCTACTGGGAGTGGTAAGGCTCGAACTGAACACAGTGGGACCCTTCCGAGGAGTCAGGCTGCACAGCACATTGGTTTTTTAAGAAGGCACAGCCTGGAAGTGACATTACTGGGAAGGAAGCCCTACGGAGATAAAAAGGGCTTGTCCTGCACGCAAGCATGGTTCAGGCCGGATCACAAGGCTACGGTCTATACGGCAACCTACTGAACTTTTTGGAACGGAAGGGAAAGCATGCGCAGCAATGGGCCGCGTGCCCCGTTGGAGTTCAACAACACGGAAATAAGTAGGCAGTGGAATATCAACTCAGTCATTAGACCTGCAGCCCTACACATCCGGATCCCCAAACCGCATTCGGACGCAGAACTTAACTCCCAGTGTATGTGCTTTGTTCTGAGGAGTGCTCCTATAGACAGCAGCGTGGGGACTCTTGTTAAAGATTATTTGCGAGATTGAATACACCATACATTTAAAGAACACTTTCTCAGGAATCCTGGGAACTGTAGTTTAAGAGTGCATCTCTGGGAGGTGTAAACTTCAGTTCCCAGCATTCTTGCCAGGCTACTTTAAATGTGTGTACAGTACTCAGCCTAACCAATACAATCCTTACAGTACCCACTCGGAAGCAAATTATGAATTCTGTAGGACTTAATCCCAGGGATCAGGGTTAAGGTCTAAGCGAGCGGGAAAAGTGGGGCCAATTCGTGGCACCCTCGGCTAAACGGTCTGGCGCGCCCCAATCCACGTAGTAGCTGGAACCGACGCCAGTGAGGTCCACAAACCAGCTGAGAACCCAACACCCAGTTTGCGGACCTGGGTGTAAAAACACACACCCCAAGCTGCAGACGAGCTTTGACTAGTCACTAGGGGGTCTAGTGGATCCCGTTGCTAAAAACAGTGGGTGGGTCCCGCTTTGCATCGCCGTTGGAAAACAGATTCAGGGAAAGGGCCCCGAAGGGACAGTACATGGGTTTTGACAGCAGCCCCACTCGCTCTTCCTTGGCAGGCGGGGCGAGGGCGGGCAAATCCATTGCTCCCTAAACTTCTCCCACAGGTCTCTTCGCGCGTCCTCCTCCACCCCTTCCTCTTTAGGATCTCTCTACCGCTCCGTTGCCTCTCCTTTCCCTTTCCTAGGACCGCCATATGGTCCCTCGCCCCCACCCCACCCCGCCCGGGTTTCTTAGGCCCCTCCGCTCAGCGGCGCCCTCCTCAGCCCCGCCTTTCCGTTCCTGGAAAGCGTCTTTGGCCGCGGCCCTTCCTGCTGGGGAGGGCAGGGGGTCGCCCGATAAAGCTCTCCTCTGGCGGCGAAAGGGCAGGCCCTCCCCTTCGGAGGCCAGTTCAGGCTGCTGGCTGGAGCTCAAGGCCTGGCCTTGGCTTCACTATTAGCATTTCATTGAAAGCGCCCCCCCGGTCCTCTGGCGAGGGAGAGGTCCCTATCTGCATCTAAATAGGGGCGTTTGAAAAATGATCTTGCCCTGGACTGGAGACCCGGCCTCGCTCGCCGCATCTTCTCTTCACTCCCCACCAGAACTCCATCCCCCCTCCCCGGGCAGGGCCTGGCCTGAAGGGGCCTTAATTGGACGCGCTACAAAGTCCCCGAGACAGAAGGAGCGGCTGCCCCGATGTTTAGGCTTGCTGCTGTGGGGACAGCTGCCGCGAAGGCAGGGTCCCCCCACCCCCGTCCCACTCTTCCTCCAGCAGCTGCGCACCCAGCAAAGCGGAGGCAGGGGGCGCCTCCGGCCTCTTCGCCAGGAGACCCGGCCATTGAATGCATGGTCCCGATCCTGGAGGTGATTCGTGGGAAATGAGCCTTTCCTCCCAGCCCATGTCGCACACGAGAAATCCCACTAGACGCCTCACTTCTGCTGAAACATACTTCGAAGGTGCTGCGCATAATAGTCCAGCGGTAAACAGATGAACTGCTCCGATCCCAAGCGGTCAGCGCCACAGAACAAAGCCAAAATAACAGCAGGCCCAATGCATATTTACTCAGAAGTCCCATTAAGTTAAATGACGTTTACTCACAACTATTGCAAGTATTACTCACACGCGGTTGCAACCTAAATATGCTTAGGATCAGGGTTGCTAGTTGGTTGTTGCAACATTCAGGAGATGCGCGCCCACGCACCTTGCGTAAATATATAACACTGTCATAAGGAAAGAAGAGCGACTCTATTTATGGTTTGTATTTAGAAACGCCTTGCATAAGAAAGCCTTTTCTCTGTAAATTATTGCCCGGCTTATTCTGTCAACAGTGCGGATATTAAATAAAGTCAGAATGAAAGAGAAAGCCACACTTGTCCACTGTAGTTACCCCTCCCCCCCAAAAAACCCCCAACCCCTCTATCATGAACATGCTGGGGGGTCACTCTCTGGGCTGGGCCTCGAATCCCTATCTGTAAAATGGGACTAATAGACCGCAATTATGCACTGGGAGTAAGTCCCATCGAACTAAGCAGACGTGTATAGGATAGCGATGATACTGTCCTCTTTCAGGATTCTTCTGAAAGAAAGAGAGAAAAAAGAAAGCAACAGAATCCGCTTGGCAAAGTGGCGAGTTCTTCTACCACTGATATAAACGATAATGGTAAGCAAGCCTCTTAAATCAAGAGCTGTCAGGCCCCTTTCGCGGAGTTGACTGGCCCGCGGCCACACGATCCTTAATGCAAAATAAACGGGGTTCTCATTCGCATTTTTGGCTCGGGGGGGAAAACCCGGCAAACTGAGGAAATCACCATGCAAAGAGAGTATCACCGCAAGCTCTATTATAAAATGTAAGAATTAAATAGATAAGGCAAATATTTTATTTCCCTTTAATCTTCAGCAGCGTTTCGTTTTTGTCCAAACCACTTCCAGGTTTCCTATGGATTCAGAGTTTGGGTTATGGTGGTGGTATGGTGGTTGTTGTTGCTGTTTGTAAATAGGTTTACCGGTAATTTGCATAACGATGTTCCTCCCTCCAAGCCGAGCTGCAAATCGGAACGGGGTTTCAAATTGCTTTACAAATTGACTGCTCATTGTTGAAAAGGGAAGATACCGGAAGCCATTTTAAACAGGGCCCGGAGTGCCAAACGCCCCCCTGTGCGCCACCGCCGTGTTGCTGCGCGCACGCTTCGCAGGGGGCGGCGGATTGCCAGCAGACTTGAGGCTTTGCCTTTCCAAGCGACGGGACCATTCTTATTTCAAGGGAGCCAGCCAGTCCTCGTCCAGCAAGGGGAGGGGAGGGGTAGGGCTGGGGGGACGGGGTGGCACAACGAGGACCGTCACTTTCAGATATGGCAAGGAAACTGCCCGAGAGTTGGGAAACACGCGGGGGCCCCGCGATTACGCCGGTGGAGGTTCCGAATGGAGGGCTGGAAGCAGGTCCAGAAAGCACCAGCATCTCTCCCTCTCGCACACAGAAAGGCGCTCTGTAAAATGGCCAGTTAAAATGGCTTGGATGTAGTCGCGGTAGTTGGCTAAGGCAAAGCGGGCGCGCGTGCAGGTTCTTTTTTTGCCTACTTCGCCAAAAGAGGAAGCCACCTTCCCTCTCTTTCGCAAACAATTTGTACACAATGCCCTCTCCATAAATATCAGACGATAACGCCGGGCTCAGGGTTTGTTGTTTGTTGGAAACTCGCGTTTCTAGCCCTCATTGTTCAAACAAAACAAACCCCACAAAACGTTTAGATCGCGTGTGGCCCTTAAAGCCTTTAGTTCTGTAGTCGATATGCGCCCATTCAGGGCAGAAGAGGACGAAACCGAATACACACGTTATCTCGGCTATGCTGTCAGGAGTTTCTCTTTTGGAGGGAACTAGTCCCAGGTGGCGCTGTGGTTAAACCACTGAGCCTAGGGCTTGCTGATCAGAAGGTCGGCGGTTCAAATCCCTGTGACGGGGTGAGCTCCCGTTGCTTGGTCCCAGCTCCTGCCAACCTAGCAGTTCGAAAGCACATCAAAGTGCAAGTAGATAAATAGGTACCGCTACAGCGGGAAGGTAAACGGCGTTTCCATGTGCTGCTCTGGTTTGCCAGAAGCGGCTTTGTCATGCTGGCCACATGACCTGGAAGCTATACGCCGGCTCCCTCGGCCAATAATGCGAGATGAGCGCGCAACCCCAGAGTCGGTCACGACTGGACCTAATGGTCAGGGGTCCCCTTTACCTTTACCCTTTTAGTCCCTGATAAAGCACTTTTCCCCCCCGACTGTCCTCAACTGCGCATCTTTCCCACCCTGTTCTAAAGATGCCGCTTTGTACGGATGACCCTGAACTGTTCGCGTGCTGAACATAATTCAGCTTCTGTTTCTGCAAATATTGTCACAGCTCAGGTTTAAGCACGTGGAAAGCGACGCAAACCTTCAGAGGACCTGCTTCTGTTGTCGGAGAAACAGGGCATGCTTTCGAACTACACAGAACCTTTAACTAAACAGAACCCTTCTTCACCATAACGCAGTCAGATATGAAGAGGCATCTGACGAATTTCTAAACAGCGAGGTTTCTTTCCATTCCGACATATGAAAGACTGGAATGTAGGCAGTCCCTCTTCTCGAAACTAGACCGGCTTAATTCCTAATTTGCAAACATCCCAGGAAAACATGTAACGCCCGCGACCCTCACTCAGGATCCTCAAACCGGATGCAACATCGATCCATCCATTGCGCTCCACCCTAACTTCCCCGTAGGTCGACCCAGCTCCGAATGGTCCCGCTCCGAAGTTCAGGGACAACTCAGGGACAGCGCTGCTATGCAAATACGGGTCCTCGGGTCCTCCTCTGAGCGCTTCCCCCGATTGTCTCCTCCACAACCAGGAAGGGAGGGTTACTCTCTCCATAAAGGTTTGCCTAAGATTGCTGCCAAAAGTATATACCGCCAGCGCTCTGGGAGGAAGCGAGAGGCCTGAAAGACTTTTGAGATTCCGAATACACTGCTGTGAGGATGATTTCAAAGCGCTGGTACCCGCCTCGAGTGCATTCTCAAGACAACTTAACACTTAACAACTTAACACGGATCCCCAGCTATCTCGTCAAACACTCTGTCCTTCTTACAGTCCGGATGGTTAGTGTAGCAAGCCTTCCCACTCCCTTTATATGAGGAAAGCCTCTCTTTTTTTGGTAGCATGACCTGCGCTTGAGCTGAGGATCGGGTAAGTTTTGGTTCCTATTCAGGATCGGTTGATAAGAAGTACAAAAGTGTGATCCTATGCCCTTAGGGGAGGGGGTCATCCAAAGTAGGTGGGGATGTCCCCCCCCATTGCACCTTTTGAGTGGGTGGGATTTGGATACAGAGACCAATCGATCCTATCATATCCATTGCTATTTCTGGGTCAGTGAGCTGTGACTGGAAGAAGGTGGGCTTGAGGTTTGGAAAGAAAACCTTCCCTATTGTCAGGTTGAGGAATCAAAGGGAATCCAAAAGGAAGCTAGGCTTGTATTGGTGACATTAATCTGGCTCTTCCAGCAACATCCCTACTCAGATGACACAGGATAGAAGGTAATGATTTGTTTCCTGATACACCCCTGGATAAAATGCTTAGAAATAAAAAATAATTGTGAATCCTCAGGCTGTGCCCCTGCTACACCAAGTAGAAATTGGGCTTTTTAAAAAAGCAGCAGCTTTCAACTAGCTGTTTGTTTAGTCTAGTTTCCCATTCCAAACTGGACTCCATCTGACACCCTCATGCGCAGGAGGAAGGGGGGCAGGAGGGTTCTTTAACCCTGGAGCTCCCAGTAATCTCCCACTTTGCCTAAGACCCCCCATCTCCCCCCTCCCTCCAGCCAAATGCTTCTATTGGATCCAACAATCAGGCCTCAAGGAACAGAATCCAGGGTTAATTAGAGGCGCCCTGTCAGACTTGACTCGAAATGGGGGGGGGGATCTTTAAATATGTATGAATTTGACATTTACAGTTGGACGTCTTTAAAGCACAGCATCCCCTTCCTCTGTCACTGGCTCAGTTTGACGCTGGGGTGTGTGTGTGTGTAGACAACTGCTGTTGCATAACATGGGAACAATCACAAATATCTTCCTTTTCAAAGTTTAAGGCCTACCAAATGCACAGATTGGGGGGGACGTTTCTTCTTTATAACAAAAAATGCAAAACGGACTCTAAGGAATAATAAAAGTGAAGTGCATTAGAGGATCTACTGAATGTCTATTCGCAAGCACCTTAAAACTGCTTTAAAGCAGGGGCTTCTCCTTGCTCCCAGCTTTAGTAGCCTAGGACTGTAAAAGAGGGACTCTTAATAATCCCTGGGTTTCAGTCCATAATGCCAATGCAGAATGATGACTACCATATACATTCATTAATCTTACCCTACATAGCAGTTCAAAGAACTGGCCTCCCAAATGCATTGTCAGTCAAAAATGTTATTTCCCATTGCATTGTCTTGTCAAGGAAGTAAGAAAGGCATTTGCACCAGCTTTACTGCCCTCTCCCAAAAGCTCTTTGCACAGTTGAGTTTCTATAAGAAAACACCCACCCCTCCCACCAAAAAATGATGAAGCTAATGTAATCAAACCATGTTTGATATCCTTTCATTGCATCCTCTTCAATGGTCACAGGTCTGACACACTTCCTCAAGAGTTTTCTTCAGGAAGAGGTGTGTGCATGACTGCGAGCTCAGCAAGATTGGAGGTTGCAGGTGCCGGTAACATTGTACACCCACAAAGGCCTGTAAATGCTTGATATACATTAATATCATCCAGGCAAGTGAATGTATTGGAAACTGAAGGCAACGATGGAATGCTTGAAACTACCCTCAGTTATCCTCATAATATAGATGCTACCTTAGATATAGGTGCTTTACAGATTATATCAGCCTTAAATAGCAATTCACATTTTCCCCTCCCTTCCCCATTTAAAATGGACATTGCCATTTTACAAAGTAAACTTTGTAAGAATGGAAAAACCATTCAGCTAAGAACCACCAACTGTAAGCCTTTAAACTTCAAAAGCTATTGCTCAGTTGAGATAAGGACACACTTGGCTGGCATTTGAGGCACACTGCCTTTCTACTTCTGAGAAGAAAAACGCATTTCAATATTATTATTTTTCTAAAATAACTTGGCAGTAGTATTTAGTGGCACATAATGCACCAGAGGGGTTCCCCCCCCTCATTTTTTTTATAATTCTTTGTTGACGACACATTATAATAGATCTGAACACAAATAACAATGGAAACTAAATATCTCGGTATGCACAGATAAATAAAACTTTGGAAAATGATTTATCTTAAAATATGATGACTTTTTAAAAAACCCACCTAATGCTATTTTTAATTGAGAATACACTCCAGAACATAATAAATGGGAGAAGTCAGGCAGAAATAATCATGTATTAATTCTCTACATTACAAAATCTTTTCAGAAGCTATTATCAGAGCAAGAGGCATTGTGGTTGAGATTCAGGGTGGGAGAAATCCTTTGTGCAACTGAAAGCTATTGTTCCTCTGTGCTGATGAAATTGTACTTGCAAATCTGCCATTCAAGGAGGCCAAAAAAGGAGGGGGGGTGGGTCCCAAGAAGAAGAAAAGGAATGACAAGAAAATAATTATTCTTGACTATAAACATATATTAATATACATTTGGACTCAGCAGGATTAAAAAAGAGAGAGAGGGGAACATATAGTTTTGTAAATTGTGCAGCTATTATCTATAATATTACTGTTAATATCATCTAACCACATTTTCCAGAAAACTCCTTTGGAATAACTGACCTTGTTTTCATGGTAGTATATTTATTAGAGTCACATTATTGATTTGACTAAATAAACCTTATATTAACTGTGAACTTTCGGGGGGATATTTTCTTCTCGGGATAAAATAATACAGGAAATATATGTTTACTTAACCTTTTGATACTTTAAAGAATTATATGTACAAAAACCATCCTTACAGCAAATTGGCATTTTAAAATATTTTTTATTGTTCTTGTTCTTTACAATGATACCCATTATAACAAAAGTGCTAAACACATCTCCGTGGAATCAAATTAACTCATTAGTTTAAACTGAATATGCACCCAAGTTAAGTTTGCTAGAATTGCATCAAATTGACTGGACCGATACTCAAGTAAATGCGTTTAGGGTGCAGTACAACACAATTGCAGAAGCAAGCCCTTAAGATATTAGAGCTGCTTCAACACAAGAATGCTTTGTTATTTGTGTTCAAATAAAATGTGTTCTTGTTTACTGACGGTCACATCATACACCACAAAAAGGACATAATTTAGTGGCTCACGGTGCAATCCTAGTCCTGTCTACTCAGAAGCAAGTCCGACTCAAATTCTTGTCTTATTATTATTTATTAAATTTTTATACCACCCTTCACCCAAAGGTCCACTGGGCAGTTCGCCACATAAAAATGCAAAATGAGAACACAAAATACACAATAAAACAAAAACAAAATGAATAACCTCGCCTCTCACAAACACATTTAGAAGGCCATAGAGTGCTACTTGAATGGAACATATGCCCAGGTAAGGGGTTAGGACTGCAGCCTCAATCTCACACGAGGTTCTTTAACATTAGCAAGAGGTTTGTGTATACTGTATAGGGATGGAGACAGCATCCTCATAGCTCCCTGTCCTCCATTAACACCTAGGATGTTGATTCAGAATTACTTGTAGCAGATGTCAGTTCATCACCTGAAACAAGGTCAATTTAATGCTTTTACTTGGAGAAGGAAGGGATGGGGGGGCTGCAGTCAGATGGGAAGGTACTTTCCCCCCTTCTTTGAGAATCTATGGAGAGGTTGAAAAGATTAGACAAAATTGACACACACAAAAGGCAGATGGATTTCTGGGAACTCCAGCTTATTCAAATCACTGAGAAAGGTCATGGTGCGAACCATAGACCTATTCTTCTGGAGGGGCACAATGATCCTTCCTCAACCTTCAACCCCAGAAAGCGCGCGTGGGGGGGGGGGCACTCTACTATACCTTTTAGAAGGATTAATATCCCGCAACAATGAAGGAATCGAATCCGAGGCTTCAGACAAGTTTCAAAGATACCAGCATCAATGCGAGATACTTTCTTCTTGTTTCGTAAATGAAAATAAAAGAGCAGTTTTTGTTGTTTACCAAGAGAAAGAGAGGAGCTGCTTGCACCAACAAGCTAGTAACCTTGCTTTTCATAGGTGTTATGCAATTTGTATACTAAAATGTCAATAGTTGTCCAAAGGTTTGTTTTTAAAAAAAGTGGATCTCTCTGTCTGTCTGGCAGTATTGTGGCAAGATGAAATTTACAGGCATTTTAATATTCTCCTAGGCAAAAGAGAGAGAGGAGAAACAAGAGAGGGTAGATGTATGCACAGCATAAACATATAGCTAATTACTTGTCAGAAATATTCTGAAAATATGAGTAAAGAGAGCTCCCTCATTTATCTATCTATGTATGTACTGTATGTATGTATACACACACACTTTCACATGTATATGTTTTGAGTGCTTCCATTAATATATACATGCCATATTTGTAGTTTACTGTAGGTATACACACAGTGCTCGCATCTATTTCCATTGTTTTCTGCCATCCTGTCAATATCCTGATTGCCTAACTACGGTATGCCCATTGCACTTAAGATCTCTATTGAAACACGCCAAATTTAAAACAAAAAATTGAAGCGTATATCCCATTTTGTGAGCTTCCCTCAAGTTTGTGCTGGGGTGTGTGTGTTTTATATATAAAACAAAGCATAGCAGAATAGGTCGTCCGTTTCAAAATCCTAGGCTGCCTAAATCACCTGATTTATGTCCTTCTAATATAAGGATCACAATACTATGCATGTAAACCCCGCAGGCATACCAGTGTAGGCTGAGCGTGGATATGGAATCGTATATATATATATATATATATATATATATATATATATATATATATACGCCGTCTAGAGAGACGCATTTGTTCTCAACTCCCCATTTTGCTCCCAATACGTCAGCAGCTAAATTTTAGAAGGGATGGGAGGGCTATAAAAGGAAGAAAGTGTGGCCAAACTTTGCTTTCCATCTTGCGAACGAGTCACCAGCACAGGAACAAGAGCAACTGGGAGGAACTTTGCTCATTCGGCTAAGCATGATGTTGTTGTTGTTGTTGTTGTTGTCCTCCTCCTCTTATCTCTGGGGTTTTCTAAGGAATGACCAGGACCAGAGTGACGGGGGACTTGTTGGAAGAAAAAAATGCTGCTTTGGGGGCTGGTGAGGTCATGATGATTCGGGAAAGTAGTCGAAAACTGACTGCTAAGGTCAATGCAACCCAGGACAGAGGAGCTACAGGTGAAATCTTAAGGACTATCGATGCTGATAGTTAATAGCCACAGACGACGTGAGCCAGTCGGGGATCGCTCCAGAGATCTTTGGCGACGGCCCATGAGGCTAAGGAGGTAGAGGATCCGGAGATCCTGCAGGGCGAGCTCTGAGCGGTCCCATCCGCGCATGTCAGCGGTGACCTTTGCACAGAAGCTGCTGCCGGGCAGCTTGGGAGGCAAAACAAAAGAACTTTCTTGTAGAGAGAGAGGGAGAGATAGAGATAGAGATAGAGATAGAGATAGAGATAGAGAGAGAGAGAGAGAGAGAGAGAGAGAGAGAGAGAGAGAGAGAGAGAGAGAGAGAGAGAGCTCTTGGTCGCCAGCCACACAACACGCAACAACCAGGGGGCAGATTCGAAGCGGCAAATCCTGGGCGGGAAAGAGTGCGCGACTGGCGCAGGAGCGAGAGATCGGATGGGTCAGATGCGTGTCTCTGGGTGCTTCACAACTGGATCAAGGGGGGCTGAACACACACCCACACACACCCCTTCCAACATTTTCCGGAACTGGCGCGCGAGAAATACTTCAGCAAAACAAGGATAAGGAAAGAACCAGGGCAGACGCCGGAAGCCGCCGGCGCGAGCTAGCAAACCACCGAGCACCGTTTCACGTCCCGATCCCCCTGGCTCTTGTCGCCCAGCACCGACCCTGCGCAAACACGGCCGCGATTCTGCTGCTGGCGGCGACTTCAGCTTCCGCGTCCCAACCCTCCCGTCTCCGTCGAGGCAAAGCGCCCCTTCCGCCCCCCCCCGGAGCACGTGTCCAAGAACTGGCCCCAGGAGCGCGACTGGGGCCAGAGCTGCTCCAGCAAGGGCTCCTCGCAAAAAAAAAAAAAAAAAGGCCGCCGCAGAACCTCTGAGCATGGGCATAGGGCCTCCCCGTCACCTCTGGCCACCGTCGACCACGGCCACCGGTCCCTCTCTCTCCCTCTCTCCCTCTCTCCCTCTCTCTCTCTCTGCCATTCTCACCCAGGCCGGGATTCAGCAACTGGGCGACACGGCCAGAGCGCTCCCCACCCTCCAGAAGCACGAGGGCGTCAAAGGCTCCACGTCGGGCGTCGCTGAAAGGGAAATTCCGCGCACCATTTCCGCCCTCGGGGTGCCCCTTACCTGCCGCCGCCATGCCTTCCGCCTCCATCCGCAGGGCTCTCAATCCCCAGAGAGGCATCTCCAGCAAGAAGAAGCCGCCGCCGCCGCCGCCGCCGCCGCCGCCCAACTCGGTCCCCTGGTCGGAGCTCCAACTCCCTCCCGTCCCTCCGCCAGGCGATACAAAGGCGGGAGGCGGCGCTGCTGACAGGCTCCTCTCCCGGTCCCAAGGCAACACGACGAAGCCGCTGGTTCCGGCGTTTCTCCGCGGAACTGTCCATCATCCCGGGGCGCGAGGGGGAGCGCACCGAGGAGCGCGCGAGAGAAAAAAACGCCCGTCCCATCCGCCCGGGCTCCGCTCTGCCCCTCCTTTATATTCGCCCGCGCGCAGCCCCTGCTGTCGGCGGCAAAGCACTGGCCCATCCACCGGTTGCTATAGCGATGCCTCCCCTCCACAGGTTGCTGACAGCAATTGGCTGGCGAGGCTCGGGCTCTTCAGAACCCCCTCGCTGGCGCGGGAGGCTATGAATGGACATAGCCTTTGTCACTCATTTGTAAAAGCTGCTTGGGGTTGCTGCTGTCCCCCTTCTTCACGCTCACTTTCTCTCTCACTCCCCCCCCCGCAGTCATTTTTGTGCCACTCTTGCCAAATGGAAGCTGAAGGGAGAACAATGAGGGGAGCGTCGCCCCCTCCCCGCAGGCTCAAACATCAATGAAAGATAAAATAAAATCGAAACCCTCTACGATTTGCATCAAAATATAAGCACCCAACATGCCCGTGTCCCCTGCTCTTATAGCACGGATTTTTTCCTGAAAAAGAGGGGGGGGGATATGAAGCGGAAATTCTAACCAACTCTTCTCCACTTCATGCGCTGACGTGTTTTCACTTTAATCAATATAAGAAAACCTTCATATTCTGCATTAAATAAAATGCCTGTCAGAATTAAGGTTGCTAGTACTGTACTGGAATAAACTGGAATATCTATTAGACCTCTGGTTTGCCGAAATACCCAATACTATTCAAGTGTTTGAGGGGAGAACTCCACCTAGTTTCATTAGTGTCAAGGGGACTGTTAAATGCTTGTAAAGTGCTAGACTAATTTAATTGGTGTTTGGAGAGCTATTAAATAACCAACTAATATTACTATTTAATTGATGTGGCAAAATTCCTAAGCCAAGAGTCGTATCTTGATGTGGACCTCAGTCACCACTCACACAGCCCTTGTCTGTTAAACTCATGGTTTCTTCACGCTGCATAAAAAAAATCCATCCATCTAGGCGGCCAGTACAGGTACTGGCACCAGCTCCCCATAGTTTTGGGAAAACGTTCCGCAACCATAGATTTTTAAAGCTAGAAATTCAAGATTTAACTTTCAAGCTTCCACATGCAAAGCAAATGTTCTCACACAGAGCAAACCAACAATACCAACATTTCTCTATCCACAACCATCTCCTGCTGCCATTCCAGTACCAGTGGGAGAAGAGGAAGAGAGGAAGCTTGGCACCTTTAGCTGCTGTGCCCCCAGCAATTTTGTTAAGGCGGCCACAATTTGACTACAACTGATAGGAGTCCCGAGGTGGTATATTTGGATTGTTCCTCTTCCCAATTCAAGCACCAGGCCACTCCCTTCTTCCACCACTCTCAAGTTCTGCTGCTTGCTACACTGGATGAACCTTGCTGTTGCTGATCCTGGAGGATTTATTTTAAAAAATGTATACACTAACTTTGATTGTTAACAAAAACCGCTCAAAGTGGTTTACAAAAAGATTAGAGAATAAAATCAAGGAAAAACCCATCAACCCCAAAAGTAAAAATACCAAAACAGATTAACGCTACCTTAACTTTCTAAGCATCTGGACCAGCTTGTCTAAACATGGACGTTTTCAGTAACAGGAAGGCACCTGCTTGATCTCAATAGGCAGGGAGTTCCAAAGTTCAGGCGCTGCCGCACTGAACAACCAAGTTGTTAAAAATGTAGAATAGGTATTATGTGGCACCTGTAGCGTGCCAATTCCTCCGGTGGCATGGGTGGGATATGTAATTTTAATTCTATTTCAGTCCACTTCTTTGAGTTGCCACATGTCACCCACAAGCCACAGCTGGGCTACTGCTTGTTTAACAGTTCAGTGCAATGAGTACTGTTATGGAGGCCACCTAAATTGAAGTTGAAGTTTAGGCATGGTGTGCGACATCGAGCGACTCAACTCTCCCAGCCTTTCTTCCCTAAGAGGAGGGCACTGGGAACAGGCTCCTACAATGCCTGGTCTTCCCATGCCTCTCGAAAATTCCTGGTTGTGTCCTCAAACTGAACCTAATTTTTAAAGTTGCCCCGCACTGCCTTTGCATATTCTCACCAAGTGTTCCTGTACTGCTGAATTGGCCTTGCGACTGTGTCTAATTCCGCCTGCAGAGCTTTGTAGCGCTTGCCTAGCTAACAATGCAGCAGGGGCTTTGCTCAGCTGCCCTCCACACACTTGTCCTGGAAAATGGGAGCCCCCCAAAAAACCCATTTCTCCACAAGGGAATGCTCTACAAAATTGTGGAAAGTCTGAATGTCCCTTGCTGTGCCTCTCCTTTCAAAGCATTTTGTGTTTGAAAGGGATTCTGCTCCTTGTTTCAGATGAGTTCAGCAGGATGAGAGATATGGGTCTTTGTCAAAGAGAACACTGTAAGAAATGCAAAGCATTTTTGGAAGTACGGTAGAAACTCAAAGTTATCCCAAATGCCTAGTTACCGTATCTAATTGTAGTGTTGTATTCATAAGGCCATAACGCACATGAAAAGTAAACGGCACTTCCACTTATCTGGCTTTGGGTGCCCAAAATACCACTGGAGATGTATAGTCTTTGGCCTTTTCTGTCTCTATAGTTCCAGCTCAAGACCGACTGTAAAATCACAATCATATTTCCAATTACTGATGAATTCTATTCCCTACTGCTGGTGCTGACGTGAGATAGCTGGTTAACATTTAACTCCTGCTAAATGTTTACTAGGTTAACTAACCGCCTGCTCTCTCTCTCTCTGATGAAGTCCTGATATTAGAGTGGCATTTACACTCCCATCCTTCCTAAAGTGTAGCATTTCTACAACTCGCAATGGTGCAGGAGTGGAGGAGGGAGGGGATGGATCTGCAGGTTAAGCCAAACATCTGTTTGCACAGCGCCTTTGAAAATCCCACAGCTGCAGCAAACAGGAGAAGAAAGGAAGAAAAGAAATGAACCCAAGGAAAGGAGCTCTTGTCAGATGCAGATGACAAGCCTTTGGGAGGCCTCTTTAGTGTCTGGCACTCTTGAAAGCACCATGTTCCCCTCCCGCCTCCTCCGCTATTGTTTTCCCCCTTTGCCACGACAGCTGGAGATGGCAGGCCCAAGCACGGCAAAGCTAGCTTCTCCCTAACAAGCCCTTCACTCCCCCTTTTGTAGGCCCCCAGCTGCGGGGTGGGGGTGGGGAGGAGGCAGCTAGCTGCTAGGCCACCTCCCTGTGATTCTGCCTCACCCTCCGCTGAAACCGCCTGTTGAATGGGCTCCCCACAAAATGGGAATTTCTACCAGAGTATCCTTTAATCTCTCCCCCCCCCCCACGTCCCCTAGAATAACCCACCCAGGCCCCTTCTATAAGGACAAACTGTTCCAAATGCAACAGGCCATTTCACAATCAGGCAATGTAACCAACCATGAGAAAGGATGATGGGAGAGGAGAGGAGAGGAGTGGGGCAGTCTAATCAAGCTTGTCCTAGTATTGAGATACTTCTTTAAAACTAGATTGCTGTATCATCTTTCACTTTTTGCCTCCTCCGACCTGCACATCATCCTATGAGATAGGGTTTTAGAATTCCCACTTCACAGACAAGCCATAGATGATGTTAAGTGGTTACGATTTCACCCAAGTAACTGAGCAACTCCCATAAGGAAGTGGGAACCTTAACCCAAATGCTAGTCTGCATTATCCACAGCACTACAGTTTCTACCTTGATGTGACAATCCAAAATAATAAATGCTGAGCTTAGCTCAATAGAAGAGCATGTGCTCTGCATGAGAATTACTCAAAGTTTAATACTCAGCACTAATACTCATACCCCTCCCTGTTACCCTGGAGAGTTGCTGTCAGTCAGGGAGGAGACAACACTCACTTACATGGTCAAATGGTTTGGCTCCCTATAAGACAGATTTCTGTGTTTATACCTGCGAATTGTGGAAAGATGCTCGCAAGACTATCTTGTTTTTGTACTTCCCACAACAACATTTTTTTTGAAAAAATCACATAAAAAACCAGCAATATCTTTGCCACTCTTAACAATTGATTCCATTGCAACAATTCCAGTTTGCAGGCAGTGAGAAGAGGGGGGACGGGACACAATGCGGGTTCAGAAAACGAAGAGGGAGCACACTAGTAGAAGCACAAGCTACTACTTGGGCTCTGCACTCCCACCCCCACAGGAAAAATAAATATATGCAAATGTGCATATTATCTTTTTCCATGCACACTTCATGTAGTCAGAAACCTGCTAAGTAGCAGTCCTCCTCCAGCTCCCTAGTTCCTAACCTTTTTGTTGACTACTATCTTTCAAACATGGAAATGGCTTCAATGACTAGAACATGGGAATGGAATAAAGTCGCCAACCCAAGCTGCCACCTCAGACTCCACTCTGTCATCCTCTTCCTTCCACCACAGTCTTCAAATTTTACTGCTCTTCTAATTTTGCCGCCTCTGAAAATTTGCTGCCCCAGACTGCCACGTGGTTTGCTTAGTGGTTCTGGCTTCAAATGCATCTGACGGTTGCTATAGAGCAATATGGAGCAGCGTTAGAGATAGGCAAGGATGGGAAGGGTGTGTTGTGATATTTAAATGGGGGGGGGGAAGGGAGGGAAAACTTGCCAATGGTTTCAATGCACATTCACCAAAGTGGGGAATATTCCCTATTGATATAGTTAAAGCACTAAAAATGCATGTGTGATTTCAGCTTACGTCAAACTCTGCCTTTAAGCACATCGTGTTGAGACTGGGCATGATCTCACAAGTCAGGATTGGTCATGGGGAGGGAGGGCAGGAATGAAGTGGGAGAAGAGAGAGATTCTGCTCACCAGCAATTATTTATTTACAATGAAATATTTTTTATTTTGTTTCTGTAATTTTGTTTTAGGACTTATTTTATCTTACGTATTTTATACACTGTACTCTTCTTCACTGCTTAGATATTTTATGTTAAGTGGTCTATAAATTATTAACACCCCCCCCCACACACAGAGAAACACTACTTTTTGTAGGGGTTGTTCAGTGTGGGCAGCATTCAGCTATGCCAGGGGTCAGCAAACTTTTTCAGCAGGGGGCCAGTCCACTGTCCCTCAGACCTTGTGGGGGGCCGGACTATATTTTGGAGAAAAATATGAACGAATTCCTATGCCCCACAAATAACCCAGAGATGCATTTTAAATAAAAGGACACATTCTCCTCATGTAAAAACACCAGGCAGGCCCCACAAATAACCCAGAGATGCATTTTAAATAAAAGGACACATTCTACGCATGTAAAAACATGCTGATTCCCGGACCGTCCGCGGGCCGGATTGAGAAGGCGAATGGGCTGCATCTGGCCCCCCGGCCTTAGTTTGGGGACCCCTGAGCTATGCTTTACTCAGAAAAGGTCTGTTGAAATTAATGGACCTAACTAGGTCATGTTCATTAATTTAAGTGGTTCACAGGTGGCGCTGTGGTCTAAACCATAGAGCCTAGGGCTTGCTGATCAGAAGGTCAGTGGTTCGAATCCCCGCGACGGAGTGAGCTCCTGTTGCTCGGTCCCAGCTCCTGCTCACCTAGCAGTTCAAAAGCACGTCAAAATGCAAGTAGATAAATAGGTACCACTCCAGTGGCAAGGTAAACGGCGTTTCCGTGCGCTGCTCTGGTTCGCCAGAAGCGGCTTAGTCATGCTGGCCACATGGCCTGGAAGCTGTCTGCGGACAAACACCCTTGGCCTATAGAGCAAGATGAGCGCCCCAATCCCAGAATCATCCGTGACTGGACCTAATGGTCAGGGTACCTGAAATATACTCGGAGTCGAGAGTGAATTTCATGCTCTTTATTCAGCTCATATTCATCAAGGAGAAGAAGAGAAGACGAATGGCTCTTTTCCCAAAACCATCTGCTTATATACATTATTTACACAATGGGCCTTGCGTGATTGGCTACTTCAGGGCTACACCTGTGGGCCAATTATATTGTGGATTGACTTCTGCCTGCAGCCTGATTGGCTGCTCCTACAGGCCAATCAGGTAGCAGATTCACTTCTGCCAGCCGCCTGATTGGCTGCTCCAGCAGGCCAATCAGGTTGCGGATTCACTTCCACCTGGAGTTGGATTGGGTAGCTCCCGCTGATTCTGAATCCTATTGTTCTAGGATTCAGCTCAGTACATAACAGTACCTTTACCTTTACTTTGAGTAAAACTTAGTTTAATACCAACCAGTGTTTCCATTTTTGGTTAAGTTATCCCAGGGTATTCAAGAATTCTCCTAGTCCCCTTTTCCTTTCGGGACAAGCAGTCATAGTATTTGATAAACGAAAGCAACCTGCGAAGAGAAGACTGGCACCTAGTTCTGAAATTTCCAGACGAACAGTAAAAAGAGACCAGCAATACCATCCATAAACCAAATGAGTTTTTTTGGGTTTTTGTATAAGATGACATAACTCCCCTTTATAGACCACAGCTAAAGAGAGCAAACCTTTAAACTACAGAGAGTGTTTGTTCACACACAGCACTGAAAAGCACTTTTGAGCTTCTCTTATCCTAGTTGTTTCATGGGCTAATGTTGTTTCAGCAGAAGGGTGCGATGGTGTATTTAGGGTACCTCAGCACTGTAAGGTGGAAGCACGTTTTGAAAATTCAAAACAGGGTTGTGGCAGGGCAACAAATCAGAATGTGTCAGAGGGGTGAGGATGAGTGTATGTCTGGAAGCTGCTCTGATCTATAGCCATAGAAAGAGAAGGGGAAAAACAAGAAGAGCCCTGCTGGATTGTGTTGAAGTCACATCTAGTATGGCATCTTGTTTTTACAGATGCTTATGGGAAGCCCATGGACCCAGGTGGCGCTGTGATTAAAACCACTGAGCCTAGGGCTTGCTGATCAGAAGGTCGGCGGTTCAAATCCCTGTGACGGGGTGAGCTCCTGTTGCTTGGTCCCAGCTCCTGCCAACCTAGCAGTTCGAAAGCACATCAAAATGCAAGTAGATAAATAGGAACCGCTATAGCGGGAAGGTAAACGGCGTTTCCATGTGCTGCTCTGGTTTGCCAGAAGCGGCTTTGTCATGCTGGCCACATGACCTGGAAGCTATACGCCGGCTCCTTCGGCCAATAATGCGAGATGAGCGCGCAACCCCAGAGTTGGTCACGACTGGACCTAATGGTCAGGGGTCCCTTTACCTTTTTATGGGAAGCCCACAAGTAGAACACTCTCCCCAACTGTGATTCCCATCAACTGGTACTCAAAGGTATATTGCCTCCAACATTGAATGTTCCCTTCTCTTCCGCTGACAAATGCTCCCAAGGAGAGCATGTTGTTATGAATCTGGGTGGGGAGTAGGCTGTATGCCGAGACCTTTCTAATTCCTGGAATAGCCAGGCTAGCTTCCTGGTGTGGTAATGGGTCATTAAGGAAACAAAGGATAGAGCCTCTGTGATAGACAGAAAATGGGTGGGCCTGGTGAAAAGAAAAAGGCAGATGTTGAGTTATGAGAGCTAGAAGCTGGAAGCAAAGTACAGGCTGGGAAGCCAGAGAGAGAGAGAGCCATGCCTGATTTATTTTGGACTCTAAAGCTGTGGCCATGGGAGAAGCAATACCCTTTTGGGGTGTTAATGCTGTGAACCCCCCCCATCATAGGCTCAGGTTGTCTAGGTAAAGGTAAAGGGACCCCTGACCATCAGGTCCAGTTGTGACCGACTCTGGGGTTGCGCGCTCATCTCGCATTATTGGCCGAGGGAGCCGGCGTATAGCTTCCAGGTCATGTGGCCAGCATGACAAAGCCGCTTCTGGTTGTCTATATGTGTGCAATTAAACCATGTATCAATCATAAAGACACCACAGTCTCTGCTGTACCTTATTCCAAAGGAAACACGAACCCAAGGTAAGCAACTGGAACCCCTGGAATCTTGCACTGCTCAGAGATTGGGGTGGCATGCATCAATAAGAACTAGGGGTTCCTTTTAGAAGAACAAGAGCCATCATTCAGCAGCAGTATTTTTAGAATACAAAGAGAGGCTGCCACTTTCTTGTGCTTTTGCAGAACAAGCTACCATGTCATTTCAATGAAATGTCATGCCACTCTAATCTTAAAGATAATTCTCAGTTCATTGAGAGCCAAGCTAGACATTACACAAACTTCTGTATTACTTTCCTTTGGATTATTTTTGCTAATTATAAACGGGAACACCATATCTTTTCCTCTAAACCACACAGATTATTTTTTTAAAACAAACAAAAACCAATGATTTGGAGGGGACACTTGAGTTGAAAAATGTGCAGTGGGGAAAACTGTCCATCTTCCACTCAGACTCAACACTTGTACAAGTTGCTTTTGCTTTTTATTTTCTTTTTTAAAGAAAACAACAACCCGCACCTTTGGAAGAAAGCAACATGGAATTCCATGTAACATCTAGTTTGGCCTCTCTCTCTTTGGTCTTAAGCAGAAGTATTTAGAAGAACTGCTTTGAGGATTGCTGTGCAATGCCCTCAGGAGTACGGTCCTTTAGATTCTGAAAGATTGGTGCTAAATGTGTTATGATATTTTTAGGCGACAGAATGCTTCTTAACATCTACATGAAACTGCTTGGAGATGTCATGAGGGGGCCTTTGGCTGAGGTGTCACAAATATGCAGGTTACTCCCAGCTTTACATTTGCTTTTCACATAGCTGTCAAGTTATCCCCTTTTTAAGGGAAATTCCCTTAAATAGGCTTTCTATCAAGAAAAGGGAAAACTTGACAGCTATGGCTTTTCAAGAAATCCAGGTGAGGCACTGGACATTCTGAACCAATGCTTGAACCTGATCGTAGATGATCTGAAGCTCAGTTTGGACAATGGATTTGTTTGTGAATGGATCACCTGTCTAGTTAAGTGGCTTTCAACCTGCTCTGGATGGGATTGCCCTCCCACTAAAGGAGCGGGTTCATTGTTTTGGGCTGAATCTTGATCCAGAATGGTCACTGGAGGGGCCTAGATGGCTTCAGTGCACAGAGTGCTTTTCACAGCTTCAGTTGATATACCAACTGCAACCCCACCCAATCTTGTGGTGGCTATTCATTTTCTGGCAACCTCCTGGTTGGTTGGTTGGTTGGTTGGCTGCACTGCATTATATGTGGGGGTTTCCCTTGAAAATGCCCCAGAAACTTCAGCTGGCTCAAAAAAGAGCAGTGAGGTTATTAATGGGAACTGGAATATATGAGTATATATATTACACCAGTGCTGTCTCGCCTGCACTAGCTTCCAGACAATTTCTGGGTCCAATTCCTTTAAACCCCTAATCAGCTTTGGACCAGGTTATCGGAATAATTACCTCCCCAACTAGACCTTAATATCTTCATCAGAGGGTCTTCTCCAGGTTCCCCAACCTATGGAGGGGAGGCAGGTAGCTTAAGGAAGAGGGCTTTTTTGGTGGTGCTCCAATGATGGACTGGGCTCCCCAGTGAGGATCAGCTAAACATCACAGCTTATGTTAAGATTTTGTAGGTTCTTTTGCATTGGGTCTCCCAGGCTGTTTAGAACCATGGAGCAATTTATTTTTGGCTTGCTTTTACACATTGTTTATACCATAGCTGCCAAGTTCTCCCTTTTCTCGCGAGGAAGCCTATTCAGCATAAGGAAAAATCCCTTAAAATAAGGGATAACTTGGCAGCTATGTTTATACTCTCTCTCTCTCTCTCTCTCTCTCTCTCTCTCTCTCTCTCTCTCTCTCTCTCTCTCTCTCTTTATGTATGTATGCTGCTTTATGCTGATCGCTATGTGCATAACTCAGTGTTTTAACTGTGCTGATTTGTTTTGAATTTTGTGTGAGCTGCCCAGAGGACATTGTTAATGGGTGATCAATAAATGTCAAAATAAAAAAAAGGGAATGTATTTTATTAATCTAGCACTCAGGTTGCTTGTTGAAGGAAATGCCGGGTTGTTCTGTGGTAAATACATAATATTGACAGCTACGTAACTAGGCGGCAAGTGTTGTTTCTCAGTGGCCAATGGCTGCTTTATTTAAATGCTCCAAGTCCCCTCGACCAATTTTAATCAACAAGATGTAATCTGAATTCCCACGGGCTGTTTGCAATGCTTATGTAGTTAGATTAACAACTAACTGCCTGTGGATCTTGGAATTCTAATTATAAGTTCTCCTCAGTTTCCCTTAGGCTCAGCTACCTATCCTGAGGCTGCCCACTCTCCTTTTGGCATTTTAGTTCCTAAGCCTGTGGCCACCAATGTAATAGTCCCAGGCACCCCTTATCCAACCAGTACCTACTATGGCACAATCAAAAGGTCCCTGTAAATATCTCCTTAAAAAACCCATAATGCTGTTCCTACCTGGTTTCTTTTTTACACTGGCTCATCTTAATCATTCCACCATTTCATTGGATGCCCATTCTCCCATCTGTGGGGGCAGACTTTGGTAATATGCAGTGCTTTTTTTCTGGGGGGTACGCAGGGGTATGCATACCACCAAACATTTTGTGAATCTAAGTTTGGCCTCATTGAGGGGCAGTATTTCAATATGAGTAGGAAAAGGAGAGTACCCCTAAACATTTTTTTTAAGGAAGAAAGCACTGGTAATATCACCCTGAGCGAGGCAAAAATTTGGTGCCCCCCAAATGGATCTTCTCAATAATGGGTTTTCTCAATTTTGTGCCCCCTCATCTTGGCATCCTGTGGGGGGGGGAACTGCTCACACCACCCAAAATCTGACACTGTCACCTATTCTGAATAGAGGTGAGGTTCAGCTAGCCTCTCCCTATGAGCAAATATGGCAATGGCTGATGTTTCTTTTTCTCCATTGATGGGGTGATTAACTGGGGGCATGGCTGCACCAATACCAATTTCTTTCCTGTCTCTATTTCTGCTCGTTTAGTTATGAGAATTACTATACTACGCCTCACGACAGCCATTTTGTGCTATGCCACCCCCACAACAACCATGTTGCGTTATGCTACGCTCACAGAGCATCTCACTTGTGATAGGCCACACCTTCACAGCCGTCATTCTGTACGCCTATGGCACTTTCTCAAAATCTTAGTGGATACCTCTGCATCCCCACACGTATCGTGATATCTGAAAATATCTGGCACACACTCCAAATAATGCTCATATCCTTTGAAGGAATGAAGCTGCACCACCATTTCATGTTATATTCTTTATTATTAAATGGCTGCTTTATTTCCTTTTTTAAAAAGAGAGATGGTGCTAATCAGAAAGAGGGTTAAATGTTCACATGAGAGTCAAACATTCAGAGAGATTGAGAGAGAAGGTGCAGGCAAGAAACATAACGTAAGGGGGGGGATGGATGGAAAGATAACCAAGATTCTGTTCCCCTTCTGCCAAGAGGGTGAAATAATATATATAAGGTGAGAGTTAATGACAGAAAGGAGACCTGAAACACTAGGAAAAGATCTGAATCACGGTGGAGTTAGAGATCACAGAGAAGGATGAAGCCAGGGGATAAGTTGAACTCTGAAAGAAATGGAAATTGACGAGTATTGGCTTGATTAGGGAAATAGCCTAGTCTACCTCTAGGTGAATGTATTATTCTCTGTTGTTTTTATTTTGCTCTCACGGACTGTCGAACTTTTTATATATATATATATATATATAAAAGCTTTTAAAATAACATATTTTTTGAAAATTGTTAACTTGCTACTCACTCTGTACCTAAAACTGAGTTTATTTGGGTGTATTATCTACCCAGAACTGTATTGTCTTAGCACTCTAGAAAAGCAGCAAAAGAAAAGAGGTTAAAGGTCTGTGCAGTAGAAGCAGCCAGGAGAGGAAAAGCCCTCGCAGATATGCACTTGGTGGGAGTAGCGAAATTAAGAAGGAGAGTGGGGGGGGGCAGGGCAATCTGGTTAGCTTGCCTTCCTACCCTGTGCAGACTACACCTTGCTCCATTACACGACCCATGAGCTATGAGCATGCCAGCATTTAATATTTAATTGGTTTCGAACAGTTTTTTAATAGAACTGTCTTAAGCCTAAAAATAAATAAATAAATAAATAAATAAACAAACAAACCTTTATTGTCACTACACCACCTGTGTGCAGTGAAATTAAACGAGGCCCCCTCCCCCACACATATACTCAGTCTTGTTCGCACTCTGTGTGCTTGTCGGAAGTCAATTGCACCACTATTTTTTTCCCATTCAGCAGCCCAACAGCCCACATATAAAAACTGTTCTTTAACCTGTTGGTGCGGCTGACTATACTTCTGTATCTCCTGCCCGAAGGTAGGCGATTAAAGTGGCGCTGGCCGGGGTTGTGAGTTGTCCCTGAGAATTTTCCTCGCTCTCCTGAGGCAGCGGTCTCCTGCGATGTCATCTAGCAAACTCAGGGGACAGCCCGTGATATCGTGTGCTGTATTCACCAACCTCTGTAGGGACTTCCTGTCCGTGGCTGTCAAACCAGTGTATGACACTGTAATACAGTATTAAAGGACACTTTCTATTGAGGACCGGTAGAAGGAGATCATCAAGTTTTGTTTGACATTGTTCTCACGCAAGACCCTGAGGAAATGGAGTCTACAGCCTAATGAAAGTCAATCTTCCTGACCCACAGACAGTGGCGGAGCTTCATGCTCCGGCACCGGGGGAGCGGCTGGGGGCAGGGGGCGCCTCCCGGAGGGGCGGGGCATGTGTTCCGGGGGCGTGGTGCGTGTTCCAGGGCTGGGGCGCGCCTCCCGGAGGGGCGTGACATACGTTCCGGGGGCAGGGCGTGCATTTTGGGGGCGGGCGCCCGCAATGGCGCCCCTTGGAGCCCGCCGCTCGGGGCGGCCCGCCCCTACCGCCCCTATCTTTCTACGCCCCTGCCCACAGAACACTGAGCTATGTCTCAGGAGACCGGCAGATGAGAGAAGGGATTGGACTGTGTCTTCATTCAAGAGGGGTAAAGACAGAAGTCTCCAGGACTGCAGCAACAGACTCAACAGTTCGTGGTTCTTTAATTGAGTCCCTGCTCTGAATGGATGTCTGAACCAAGGCCCTCTTTGTACATGCAAGTTGGATCAAGTTGCATATTCAAACTCAGAAGATCCCCACATGTTATTCCCCTGACACAACCAAGCATGTTTTCATTGCCACCTTATGCATATTTGACCCAGTCCACAAAAGTGCTCTACTGGTTCAACCTCCAATGTACCACTGCTGCATAAAATGGTGTCGCCAGCATAGAAACTATCACAGAAAGTTTTCTTGTGCCTGGCTGGGAGGTTTTGCAAGCAGCATAATCAGGCAGATCATTTGCTGCTGTAGCTGCATGTTTTAAGGAAGTGGCGAGAAAGTCTTGTAACCTTTAAAGAGTTATATAATAAGTTATCTGAAGTCTGAGATGAAACTTATTGCTTGGTTTCATGTTCATTAAGTGTCAAAAAGCACCTTCTATTTCTGGCAGTTTTCAACAATCATTGGTAATATATGCAGTTCTTCTCAGGACCATGTTCTATCTCCCTTTTGCTCTCTTATCAGGACCATGTTCCATCATCTCTTTGCTCTCAGGCTCATTTACCTTCAGTGCTGTTTAATCAAATTGGTTGTGGACAACCATGTGATTTTTGTTGATAGTATCACAATGCAGTGCCTGACACTACAGCCTTGTGGTCACCCATAAGCAAAATCACATGGAGAGCCACAACCAATTGGATTAAACAGCATGAAGCTGGAAACAGCCAAGGGCAAAGATGAAGGCACAGTCAAACGGTGCTGAGAAGCAGCAGCCAGAGGAACAAAAAAGTGTCAAATGACACTGAAACAATGCAAATGTTTGGTGTGCTGAGTAAATCGTTTGGCAGTGTCAGATGTGTTAATTTTAGAGGGAATATGAAAATGAGAATATATTTGGTGATAGCTTAGCTTCATCTATAAAAGGAAGATAGTGTGATAATATGCCAGCATCTAGTTGCTGGCGCTGTGGTCTAAACCACAAAGCCTAGGGCTTGCCGATCAGAAGGTCAGCGGTTCGAATCCCCGTGACGGGGTGAGCTCCTGTTGTTCGGTCCCAGCTCCTGCCCACCTAGCAGTTCAAAAGCACATCAAAGTGCAAGTACAGTGGTACCTCGGTTTAAGTACACAATTGGTTCCAGAAGTCTGTACTAAACCTGAAGCGAACTTTCCCATTGAAAGTAATGGAAAGTGGATTAATCCGTTCCAGACAAGTCCGCGGAGTACTTAAACTGAAAGTACTCAAACTGAAGCGTACTTAAACCGAGGTATGACTGTAGATAAATAGGTACCACTCCGGCGGGAAGGTAAACGGCATTTCTGTGCACTGCTCTGGTTTACCAGAAGCGGCTTAGTCATGCTGGCCACATGACCTGGAAGCTGTATGTCGGGGGGGGGGGGGGAGGGAGGGGTGGAAGGAATCCCAACTACAAAATTAGACCTCCCTTGGATGGCCGCACCACATAGGCGCCACTTGTGGCAGGAGGGGGCCTGTGTGGGGGCGGCACGAAGAAGGAGGGAAATAATGTTAATTTTTAAGAATAAGAATTGGAATTATGAATAAGAAACCCGCCATAATTATATTAAGAATTATGAAAATCAGGAAGAAGGGATCTGAGGAAGTCACAAATACAATGTCTAACAAAGTAAGAAATTGATATTTTTAGTTTTTTTATTTCTTTCCCCCCCAATATTTTTTAATTGTTTGTTTGTTTGTGTATTATGCTGGAGGATATAAATGGCTGGAGGGCACCTTATCTCAATCTCTCCTTGTGTCTTGGGGCCTCCTGGTGGCAGGGGGGGGGTCTACGAGCTAAGGAGAGGGGGGTGAGGACAAACCCAGCTTTAAAATGGGCTACCTTCGACTCGCAACACCCGCAGGATCCACTTGTGGCAGAAGGGGACGTGGGGGGAGGGAGGGAAGGTGGACAGAAAATGTTTTTTGTTATGTCTTGTCTTTTTGTGTTATCATATAAAACTAATAAAAATTATTTTTTTAAAAAAATGGAAGCTGTATGCCGATTCCCTTGGCCTATAGAGTGAGATGAGTGCGCAACTCCAGAGTCGTCTGTGACTGGACTTAATGGTCAGGGGCCCCTTTACCTTTACCTTTATTACCATGATGATGAAATGTACTAACTAAGCTATGAGTAAAAAATATACTTATAAAGAACTTATCAGAGATCACACCTGTACGAAGCAGCAAGAGCTGTTGAAACAGTTCTGGAAGGGCCATGAGTAAAGTTCTGAGTGAAGAAGAACAAGTTGCTTCTACCGACTTCTTTGCTACTCAAACTGCCTAGGTTGAACCTTTGCTTTCTGAGCTTCAATCCCTACTCCAGTACAGGCTCCTTTCCCCAGTGTCGTCCTCAGATAGGATAGCCACTTATGCATCTTTTAAAAAAAGGTCTAAAGAGGACACAGCTTTGCATAAGGTATGCATATGTTAATATATATGGATTGATGCAAATTTAAATAGAATTTGCATCTATCCACATGCCACAAATTTAAACAGAAATACAACCATTCTCACTAGACTGGGGAAGACTGCCGCCAGATGACCAGTATGCCTGTTTGTTCAGTCTGCTGTCCAGGTGCGAACTCTTGATGGTCAACCCCCCGAGGCCCCTGCCCTCCCTCCTTAGGGTTTGCGCTCTTTAAACTACCCTTCAGATAGAGAATTGACCTCTGTAAAGTGGACATATAGCTACCCTACCTAAGATCATTCAAGGGAAAAGATGGCTGGTCACTAAACAAAGCATAGCTGCCAAGTTTTCCCTTTTCTCGCAAGGAAGCCTATTCAGCATAAGGGAAAATCCCTTTAAAAAAGGGATAACTTGGCAGCTATGAAACAAAGTAAATGGGGGAAGATCATATGCCAGCTACCCTTCTAAAACAAGACTGCCCCAGGGTGAAAAGTTGACTTACTGGTGGTACTTGAGTGCACAGACATAAAAACCAAAGAAGATATTGGGGAAAAGAGTCTTTTTACTTGAAACAGGAAATAGCACCATGCATTTCATGCATAAGACAGTGGCCAGCACGAAATCTAAAATTACTGTTTTGCACCAAGGAACTTCCAGGAGGCTAACTCAAATTAAAAAAACAACAACTCAGAACAATCAGTAAACAGAGAAGCAAGAATTAAAACAGAATTGTTATAATTTTCGTCTTTTTGTTAAAATTGTAAAGGTGTTTTGTTTCTTTAAAGAAGAATTAAAACAGCAGAAAAATGAACCCAACACATAGCCACCCCCACCTCTTAAATAAGAAACACTGACTTCCATTTGCTGCCAGACAGTCAGAAATGAAGGAATAGAATGAACTTCCCCAAAACAGCCTTGGTGCCACCATAGAAAAGGCCCAGTCCTGGGTGATTGTCCTGCCGTACCTCAAAAGGGATGGGGATTTTTTGGGGGGTGGGGCACTGGAACTTGGGACTATGACGTTCAGCATGATCTCCTAATGCAGACCCATACCTAAACATTCCACCTATTTCAGCACTCTTTATTCTTTAGAGTGTTATATTTTCCCAGAGAAATAACATCAATTCTATGGCACCGGATAAGAGGTGACTTCATACTAAAATCTGAAAATGTCATTAAGAGATGCCTAAACACATGGGATTTTCTTGTTCATGGTTGAGGTTGAAACCCAGCTGTCTGAGAAAGGCCAGTATAGCCCTTAAGCTGCTTAACTATGTTCTTGACAGCTAGTGGTATATAAACAACATTGCCTATAGTTATTTTATAAAAGGGGAATGGTGCTTCTTTATAAAAATTGAGAAATTTTGGTTTGCCGAAGATCCATAAAAATCGGTGAGATTCTGATTACAATGGGGCTTGGATGAACTTCACCACTCCTGATTAGTACCAGGCTTTTCAAATTAAATAAGTTCATTGAATATATGCTGTCTTCCTTTATGCAATGACTCATAGACTTACATAATGAAAATTCAAAGCAAAAGGGTGAACTCTGGAAATAAGTCTGCCAAAGTGAAACATCTTTAGGCCCCTTGATTGCATTAGGAGAGTTAAGCAACCCTACCACTGAAAAAAACTGGGACAAAAAATGGATTGTGCCATCTGTTTTTAATATTAATTTTAACGGGATGCTGCTATTATTATTAGACTTATTCTCCAATCACCAGGGCACCTATCAAGATCGAAGGGCTTCCTTATCAGTAATTTAAATGTTTACAGGGGGGGGGAATAGCAATAAATTTAACACTTAGATAGATTGTGTTCTGTACAGTTACAGTAGCTCGTTCCTGCCCCAGTCCATAAAAGGTGTCTTTTACACACCCTTATATTTTGTTACGATGGCTGAGTCTCCAAATGCAAGTCCACTCCTCTCTCTGGATGCGTATCAATCACAGAAAGCATGTTCTGGAGATTTTCTTCTCCCTCTGTAATGCAGCAGATGGGGTAGATGACACCTACACTTCTGTTTCATGGTAGCCATTCCTATCATTAATCGAGTTACTCATTACGAAACCATTTTTTTAAAAAAAAACCCTAAGGTCCATGGAACAGTTCCTGAGAGGGCAGATATGTCACAACCATCTTCTGAAGAAAGGATTTGTCAGCCTAAAAATACCACACAAAGATGCCTATTTCAGAAATGCCATTGAGAGATTGACTTTAAAATTAGATGTCACCATCTCCTCAAAGCTAAATTACTTTTCTTATTCATGCTGGGGTGATATTAGAATCTGACATCCCTTTTGTGTATTTCTCCCACACCCCCAAACTATTAGTAGCTGGAAGTGGAAAGCAGGAATTTAAACAGATTAAAATAGAAAACACCATAAACATAGTAGCCCGGCATACAGTAAATAAATATTTGCCTATTTACTTCCTCGTGAAACACCTTTCAGCAATTGGCATTTTAAAGATCATTCTACAGTTTCATTTGGCACAAACATCTACTGAACAGGAAAGAATTTGCAAGTTTGCTATTAGCAAGGGGGCCGTGGTTGCTTGAACTTTCCATTAATTTATGATCCAATAATCTAACACGGGGTTACTCCAAAATTAGGAGCATAATATTAATTTTGAACAAGTGGAGTTTGAATACAACGATGCTGACTTCTGAGTAAACCTGCTCAGAATTGCACCATTAGGTAACAACCCTATGCACATTTACCTGCTGTAAGTCCCATTAAACTCAATGGGTAAACATGAAGAAGATTGGGCTGTTAGTGGACAGAATGGTGGATTGGGGAGAACCTTGTTCAAATGTGCCATGTAAGCTTCTGGTCAGGATGGCCAAACACAAAAGGCGATAGGACTCCTGGCCCTTTAATAGTTTTGTGGAATACTTTTCTTCATGTAAGCTACAGCTGCTGAAATACTCTCTTCTACAACACTATTAAAGGTACGGGAGTCCTGAGCTACTTTGCATCTTGCTCGCCCTTCTTCTCAGTAGCCTTGGGCCAGTCACACACTCATTCACTCTAAACCAGGCATCCCCAAACTTCGGCCCTCCAGATGTTTTGGACTACAATTCTCATCATCCCTGACCACTGGTCCTGTTAGCTAGGGATCATGGGAGTTGTAGGCCAAAACATCTGGAGGGCCGCAGTTTGGGGATGCCTGCTCTAAACCTACCTTACACGGTTATTCAATCAGGAAGCCCTTGTTCCCACCCCCACCCCCACCCCCAAGGTGTGACTGTGAGGGTGGTGGGACCAGTGTAGGGCCTGCCCCAAAGATCTAAAAACCTGGCCAGGTTCATTTGATGGAATACAGTCTTTCAGATAACTTGGACTTAAGACCTTATTTAATGCCTCTAATGCTGCAGATGTGGAGGGGGCCTCTGTAGATATTAAAATCTATTACCATTCCTACTTTCCAAATGTGTGAAGTGAAACCCAGCATTTTGCTGCCCTCAAGGTAACAAATTACTTCAAGGAGAGTCCAGAGAACAGTCCTTTCTGAGCAGTCAGCTCTCCCTAATGTCTACTGCGTCACATCGTGTGCGTTCCATCTGGTTTCAATTACGCTCCTTTGAAGTGGCTGCAATTCACCTCTGTCCACCTGTTTTCTAAACCAAAATTTAAATAAAATAAAATAAACCTTGAAATTCTGGCGTTTATTTATTCATTTCAGCTGTATCCCGATCTCAGTGTCACTTTTCAGTCTCCTCCTGCGCCATGCTGTGATACTGGATGACTTAAAATATCAACTTTGCACAACAGGGATGTGAACCTCTGACCCACAGTTATAAAATTAGGTATGCTAATTAATCTTAAGTACTAAGGCAAAAATGTGTTCATTACTCAGATCCTTATGAAGCGTTTTAGCACACCTAGCGCTCTCTCTTGCTTTACTGCTTCACAACTTTTACTGGACTAAAGAAGCCAAGGTACAAATAGATTGCATGCAGCGTAATTCCTTGGGCAAAAAGGTAAAGGTAAAGGACCCCTGAATGGTTAAGTCCAGTCAAAGGTGACTATGGGGTACGGGGCTCATCTTGCTTCAGATCTAGGGAGTGGCCATTTCTCTGCAGACAGCTTTTCAGGTCATGTGGCCAGCATGACTAAACCACTTCTGGCACAACAGGACATTGTGGTGAGTGCCAGAGCGCATGGAAATACCGTTTACCTTCCCACCGCAGCAGTACCCATTTACTCACATTGGTATGCTTTCAAACTGCTAGGTTGGCAAGAGCTGGGACACAGCAATGGGAGCCCACCCCATCACGCAGACTCAAACTGCTGACCTGATTGGCCAGTCCAAGGGGCTCAGTGGTTTAGACCACAGCGCCACTCGCTTCCATAATTCCCATAATTCCTTGGACATCCAAATGGCAACAAATAATATGCAAAACAGGGCCATCTTTCCCCATTGTTGTTGTTTAGTCGTTTAGTCGTGTCCGACTCTTCGTAACCCCATGGACCATAGCACGCCAGGCACTCCTGTCTTGCACTGCCTCCCGCAGTTTGGTCAAACTCATGTTTGTAGCTTCGAGAACACTGTCCAACCATCTCGTCCTCTGTTGTCCCCTTCTCCTAGTGCCCTCAATCTTTCCCAGCATCAGGGTCTTTTCCAGGGAGTCTTCTCTTCTCATGAGGTGGCCAAAGTATTGGAGCCTCAGCTTCAGGATCTGTCCTTCCAGTGAGCACTCAGGGCTGATTTCCTTCAGAATGGATAGGTTTGATCTTCTTGCAGTCCATGGGACTCTCAAGAGTCTCCTCCAGCACCATAATTCAAAAGCATCAATTCTTCGGCGATCAGCCTTCTTTATGGTCCAGCTCTCACTTCCTTACATCACTACTGGGAAAACCATAGCTTTAACTATACGGACCTTTGTAGGATCCTTCATGGATCAATGCCTTGTCATGGTGGAGGGGCTTGAATAACTCAGAGAAGCTATGAGCTATGCCATGCAGGGCCACCCAAGATGGACAGGTCATAGTGGAGAGTTTTGACTAAACGTGATCCATCTGGAGAAGGAACTGGCAAGCCACTCCAGTATCCCTGCCAAGAAAACTCCATGGATAAAGACAACAGGCATATCTTTCCCCATATATATTCACAAAACATTTATATTTTAAAAGGAAATTCACGGGAGCAATGAGAACACGATTTATGCTTGGGGGGAGGGGAGATCATGGTAATTTATTTTGCTTTGAACTAGCCACAGGAGGACCCAAGACTAAAAGCACAAAGCTTTGACCTGATGAGTGTAGAATCTACCGTTTATAGAAGGATCGATGAACGGGATCCTAGATGTTTGACAGGTCCCACTCACACTCCCTAGCTACCGATTCAACTTCAAAACAGTTGTACAGCAGCCATTCCTCACATAAGATGTCCACATATACAGGTGATGATTATAGAAAAAACTGCAAGGGAATTTCAAGTGTTCACAGTGCTTCTCATGCATTATCTAGTTGTAGTCCTTGCACGGGACCGCCTCTCCTGGTATGCCCCGCGGAGGACCTTAAGGTCCACAAATAATAATATTCTGGAGATCCCGAGTCATAAGATGGCTAGATTGGCCTCTACTAGAGCCAGGGCCTTTTCAGTACTGGCCCCAACCTGGTGGAACGCTCTTTCCCAGGAGACCAGGGCCCTGCGGGATTTGTCATCTTTCCGCAGGGCCTGCAAGACAGAGCTGTTCCGCCTGGCCTTTGGGTTAGACTCAGCCTGACCCCTGTGTTTTTCTCCCTCATGGCTTGGATTTATGGCCTACTTGAAATGAGGCTGCACTTTAAATTTTAATACTGTATTTTAATCTGTATTTTAATTAATTGTTTTTATGTTTTATTGTGGTTCTGTTGGTGTCAGCCACTTATGGCCTACTTGAAATGAGGCTGCACTTTAAATTTTAATACTGTATTTTAATCTGTATTTTAATTAATTGTTTTTATGTTTTATTGTGGTTCTGTTGGTGTCAGCCGCCCTGAGCCCGGTTTTTGACTGGGGAGGGCGGGGTATAAATAAAAATTTATTATTATTATTATTATTATTATTATTATTATTATTATTATTTATATTGCAGAAGGTGTAATCGTGGGGAGTAAGATGCTGGGATAGAGTGGCTTGCAGAGAAATAAGTTTATGGCAGAGTTAAGATTCAAATCCAAGACTCCCTGATACATAAGCTCTGGCTGCATTCCTATACCCACTTATCTGGGAGTAAGCACAACTGTAACCAATGGGATTTACTTCTAATTAGACATGTATAGGATTGTATTGTCAATCTCTTAGCTGCTACAAAAGTAGCATAGGTAGGTATGGAAGTGCTGAAACGACCCTTTAGAAAAAAAATACAATCCCCAAGTACAAAAAAGAAAAGAAAAAAAGAAATTATGTCATAAGGCAAGTGAACTTATTCTGATCCTGGGTTTCAACACCAAAAAACAGTGTGTCCTCTTCCAGCATAATGTTCTGACCAAATCCAGTTGAGGTATTACTGGCAGTGGAAGGGATCGGTAAGCCATCATTTTTGAAGGTGGGGAAAAATGCGTTTGCAGCAAAAAAAAGAAGAAAAAAGCTGGATGGATTTTGAGGGTGGGGCATATAGGGCAGTTAATACATGAAGTCTACATAAGGGATGGCAGCCAAAATCAACCCAGTGTGTTCTAAGTGGTATATGGAACCCTTGTCACATTGATTAACCCACTTCAATCAACTATCCAACAAGAAAAGCCAACCTCTGCAAATTACAGACCCATAAATTCTGTGATTAGAATACCGTACTTTATGCATATTATTCTTCCCTATAAAAGGGCTGCTTTTATTTAGTAGGGTCTTGAAACAAGCCTGCCATAAGCATGGAGAGCCATTCCTTCCAGTTCATCCTCATGTCCTCAGCTACGGGATCCACCTGTGATATCCAGCCCTGATCGATACGGCAGCCTATGTATCTTGGGTGATTGTAGGGTTGCTAGGTCTTTGGCTTAGCAGTACTGTGGACAGCAGTCAGTGCTGACTCCAGTTTTTGGATGGAGACACCCTCAATGGACACCCCTCCCTCCTTCAGTGAGTCTACCTTTTACTGCCATTGTTAGCAGCTGCTGCTCTGTCTCATTGTGGCAGTGGCATCTACTATGACTCCTCACCACCACTACTGTGGTCTGGGCCACAGAGAGAGGCACCTGAACAAGCAGTTTGTGAAGGCAAAGAGAAGCAGTTCCATTGAGCCCCCTGCTAGGGAGTGGCCCCCCTCAAGTGCGCAGCCATGATGATGCTTTGAAACAGTAACTTCCAAATGGCAACTGCAGCAATATTTATTTGCCGAATCTATCTAGCTTTTCATTTCCATCCAACTTTGTTCCTGATTGCAGCTAACACGTCACAATTATATTAAAGCTATGGGTTTTCCTGCATCTCTCTTGGTCTCTTCGCCCATATTCACTCCATCTGCTGTGGAGGCAAATCAACAGTCCTATTTTTGGGAAGGAAAGGACAGAAAGAGGGGGGAACTGTGCAACGCTGTTACGTACATCAGATGGTGTTTCCTGGTTCAGTAGACAAAACAGATTTAAAGTTCAAGGCTAATTCAAAGTGGATTTTAGAAACACAAAGTCTTAAAACATTTGCACCAAACTGAGGGATTGCACTCTTATCTTACCTTTAGAAAAGCCTTTGGCTGTTGGTGCTTTTTTATGGCGGCTCAGATTTTAAATTGGGTCCACAAAAATGTGCGTGTCTGGGGTCTAGTCACCTGCTTGGTTGCCTATTGTTAAAAGGTAAAATGTCTTATGGTATTGAGAAAAGGATTTGCATAAATTGCTTTCACCTGCTGGCCATCCCAGGTTAATGAAAGTGAAGGGGGCATGGAGCGGAGGGAGAATCAAGCAGCTTTGTGGGACTAATCTGTTGTAACTATTTCACTGCCACTGATTAGTAATCATCCCAAATTTGCTGAATTCTGCAAACCACTGGAGGCATCGCTACTGATCTTACTGAAAGCAGAGACTGGCCTTACTGCTGATCAAACACTCTTTGGAACTTTTCTCCATACCAGATATTCCTCTTGACTTTGCATCCTCTTGACTTCGCATCTGCACTATAGCACACATCTGGCCAATGGTACCTGCCATTGACAAATCGGATGCAACTGGCACAGGCATAAGGAATTAAGCCTGAGCACAGAAGCTTATGCTCATAAGATGCTTCCCATAAATCAGTGTTTTCTTTAAGCTTGAGTCCCCAGATGTTGCATTTCCTAACTCTTCTTTCCTTGGTCCTTTCATCTGCCCTACTGTCGGCATTCCCTGGTGTGAAAAGCAGATGGAGTCTGCACACAACAACAGGCAAGGGAAGAGGCCAACAAAAGGAATCAGGAATGAAAAGGAAGAAAAAAGCAGTGCCTGTTTCATTGCACACTTTCTTGCTTATTACAAAACTGCAATGGGAATATCCAGTTTTCAGACTGGCAACCCTAATCATTGTTCCAACTGGAGTTCCAAGCCAATTTTCCTAAACTGCAGATTGCATTCTGCTATGGCTGTAGTGTTGGAGACATGCTAAATGTTGGAGTCAAGACAGTAGTTTTGATAGTTGATTTTATGCAAAATTCCATTATGGCCAAGACTGCCATATTTAGGAACATATTGGACCAAGGCAACTCAGCACTGACTGACAGCAACTTTCCAAGGTTCTAGACAGGTGTCAGGAACTGCTGACTGTTGTCTCATGTGCTGAGCACCACTAATGCTCCTCAGTAAAAATCCTGCTGGATAAACTCTGTCTAGGTTGACCATTGGCTCCTCCTGGACAGGAAGGAGTACAAGAGGTCTCTTTCTGTGTCAGAGGCACTTTGCTGGAGGTACAAGGTCCACCTGAGCTCTTTTAAATCTGGTCTTGTACTTTGGTACTGACTCCTGGCTTATCCAGGCAGTAGGATAGCTCAGTTGGCTAAAGCATGGTGCTGATAACACCAAGGTTGCAAGTTCGCTCCTTGACAGCTGCATAGTCCTACATTGCAGGGAGTTGGACTAAGGTTACCATATTTTTTTCAATGAATCTTTTCAACTTCCTACTAAATAGATGGATTTTGTCAGGGGACTGATTTGTAAATCTGGGGACTGCCCATGGGAAATGGGGACGTCTGGTAACCTTAAGTTGGACTATTTATTTGATCACCAGGATCTCTTCCAACTCTACAATTCTATGATTCTGCCAATCCTGCCTTCTGCTTTGCTCCCCTCCTCCAGTCCTCCAGTTCCACACTCACTTCAGCTACATCCCATAGCACTTATGGATGCAGGTGGCGCTGTGGTCTAAACCTCAAAGCCTCTTGGGCTTGCTGATCAGAAGGTTGGCAGTTCAAATCCGCACAATGGGGTGAGTTCTTGTTGCTCTGTCCCAGCTCCTGCCTACCTAGCAGTTTGAAAGCACACCAGTGCAACCAGATAAATAGATATCACTGTGGTGGGAAGGTGAACGGTGTTTCCATGTGCTCTGGCTTCTGCCACGGTGTCCCGTTGTGCCAGAAGTGGTTTAGTCATGCTGGCCACATGACCCGGAAAGCTGTCTGTGGACAGACGCTGGCTCCCTCGGCCTGAAAGCGAGATGAGCACCGCAACCCCATCGTCGCCTTTGACTGGACTTAACTGTCCAGGGGTCCTTTACCTTTTACCTTTTTTACATAGCACTTAACTAACAATGGGAGTATTTCCCATCCTTACTTGCAGAAACCAAGGATTGAACTTTTGTATGTGAAATGTGTGCTCTATGACTGAGCTTCCTGTTTTCTGGCAGGTTTTGTGTTTATTTAACAGAGGCATGATGGGCAGAAATTCAGCAATGCAGCCACCCCAAACAAAGAAATAAACTGATGTGAAAAGCTTCAGCTACCCCATAGTGGTTGTGTTTCTTTCCAGCTCCCTTTTACTTTCTTGGCTCATATCCCTTCAGATTTCTAGCTTTTGGCTTCAAGCTCCCTGCCTGTTCAAACCTCCTTGGAATGCAGCCTCTTGTCCCTAAACCCTGTGGAAAGTTTTCTGCCTGCCAAACTGACCTTTCAATTCTCTCTCAGCAACTGCACTTTTTATCAATATTTTATAGCAGGCTCTTCCTCCTAAGTTGTTAGAATAGTTTATGTGGCATCACACAGAAAGTTCAGTCAATGGCAACAGGGGCCTTACAGGTAAAAGAAAACACCTGGTTGTGTGTGTGTGTGTGTGTGTGTGTGTGTGTGTGTGTGTGTGTGTGAGACAGACAAGGATAACTATGCCCTGGCCAGTTACTGACTTATCAGTGTTTATGGTTTTACTTGCTTGGTTTTATTTATCTTACAAGCAGGTTTGTCTCCTAACTTACTTTTCAAATTAATATCTGAATAATATTTTTTATAAAATCAGTGGAAAAAATGCATCCTATGGACCATGTGCAGCTTTTAATGATCCTTTGTTTTAAAATCCCAAGAATCCTGATTTTCTTATTGTTGTTGCTCAAAATTTCTGATATAATTCAGCGACAGAACATGTTGGTTACCCTATAATGAAACCACCTCATTCTCTTCAAAATCATGAAGACAGGGTGGTGTCCAGTCAATTCTGAGCTGTATTCCATTTGGTACTATTTTATTTTGTAACAATGTGAAAGTACTTAAAATGCCCAGGTAAGGATTCAGTTAGTACTATCTCAGTGAAGGAGATTTTCTTGAGAGACTCATTTAAACCAAGCAATCGGAATTAGGGGATGGGGAGGGACCAGGTCCCTAGATGATATAAACTAGTTTAGAAGTTGCTATAGGTTTTGCCATTCTCACACTACAATCCTATATGTTACTTTGAAGTTAAGTCCCACTGTTTGTTCAGTGGAGTTCATTCTCCAGTGAGTGTGTTTGAAATCGGAGCCTTCATTTCTAGAACAAGAAGTGCCATTATCCTAGGCTCCTTTGAGAAATTGGCAAGATATTTCCTATAAAATAATGCCCCTTATCCTTTAGCAGCCATGCTCAGAAGCATTTTATTTATTCACCTGTTCCAGGACTGATTCCTGGCACTGAAAACATGTTCTAAGGCTTACGTCCTGGTGATTCATGACTCATATATAAGGCCCAATACTTTGATGAAGCCCCCCCCCTCTCCATTCCTCTCTCCCAATTTCGAATGTTCAGGAAAGAATGCACTCAAACAGAGAAACAGATAATTACATCATCTGTAGCAGAGGCATTACATCATATCAAAATTGCTTCTGCAAGAAAGGCATCCTGCAGGGAGGATGCTGTTACCTAGCAACTTCTGAAATGCGATTAACACTTTTTTTGAGTCTCTCTCTCTCTCTCTCTCTCTCTCTCTCTCTCTCTCTCTCTCTCTCTCTCTCTCTCTCTCTCTCTCACACACACACACACACACACACACACACACACACACATCCCGTCTCTCATTCTTCCTATCAGGTTCAAACTAGACATTCCAGCCACTTAAATGCATTTTCCTGACCTTTTCCTTTAAAACCAAAAGCAGCCTCAGTCAGAACACTACATGTTTGAGTGAGCCACAGCAAATGAGGGAAGGGAATGCTTAACCATTTTCTGAAGGGTTTATCGAATTGTCCCTCCCTACCCCCCCTTCCCTGTCACCGCTGCCTTTCACCCATCAATGACAAAAGCATCTGAGTGGGTGACTTTGATTTTTGATTTTTATTTTTTTAAAAACACAACCCAGAGGGTAAAGAGTTAAACAGTCCTCCCTCCCCCTGCTGTTCCTCTCCTCAAATTCACAGCTTCCCAATCTGTTTTGGGTTGCTGGGGCACGGGAGGAGGGACACTGTGGGAAAGATAATATCCAATTAAGTTTAGCCCTTGCCATAGTCATCGTGGGCTGTTATGAAATGAAATCTAATTAATTATTTCCTAAGAGACAGAAAAACAAACGTAAAAGGAGCTTTGTGCTACAAATAAGGAAAATGTGAACATTCCATGGTCAGATATGCAAGCAGGGTAAACTATCAAAAAATAAAATAAACCACCCAAGTTGCTAATAAGTTGATCTGTGTATATTTTAGCAGGTTATAGTTGTTCGCATTGGCAGAACGTAACATGGGAAAGGCAATAGCTCAGGTCGCACAGCATCTGCTCTGAATGGAGGAGGCTTCAGGTTTGATCTCTGGTATGTTCAGGTAGTGCTGGGAGAGACCACTATCTGAAATGCTGGAGAGCTGCTCCCAGTCAAGATAATAATGAGAACAAATATACCTGACACCCACCAAGGGGAGGCATAGTGAATTTTGCTGACATTGGTTGACTGCTGCATTATGGGTGGAGGGAGGGGCGGGTGTCTTTTCTAGTTCCCCCTTGTAAAGTTATGTAAAATTTCAATTCCTAAGAAATAAAGCTTTTAAGAGAAGATGATAATGTCCTAGATCAGGGGTCAGCAAACCTTTTCAGCAGGGGGCTGGTCCACTGTCCCTCAGACCTTGGGGGGGGGCGGACTATATTCTAGAGGGGGGAAAAAGAACTAATTCCTATGCCCTACAAATAACCCAGAGATGCACACATTCTACTCATGTAAAAACACCAGGCAGATCCCACAAATAGCCCAGAGATGCATTTTAAATAAAAGGACACATTCTACTGATGTAAAAGCACGCTGATTCTCGGACCGTCCGCAGGCTGGACTTAGAAGGCAATTGGGCTGGATCCGTCTCCCAGGCCTTACCCATGACCTAGATGGACCAATGGTCTGACTCAATATAAGAGAGCTTCCTATGTGTAAGAAGAGACCTGGTGGATCAAACCCGAAGTTGACATTAGCCCAGTATCCTCATTCTCACAGTGGCATGCCTTGAGGAAGACCATAAGTAAGACGTAAAGGCAATTTCCTCAGCAACTGATACTCAGAGGCATGCTGCCATCATGACTAATGGCCACCAAGAGCTGCATCCTCCGTATCACCCTTGACGTATCACCCTTTAAAGTTATCTAAGTTGGTGGCCCTCACCGTTTCTTGTGATACTGAATTCCACAGTTTAACAATATGAAGAAGTTCTTCCTTTGGGCTGTCCTAAATCTCCCACCATCCAGCTTTGTCAAATTGTCCCCAGCTTCTAGTATTATAAGAAAGGGAGAAAAACGTGTTTCCACACCAAGCATCATTTTAGACACCTCTACCCTGTCCCCTCTTAGTTACCTTTTCTGACCCTTCCTTGCAGGGGAGTTGCCTCAGCCCCCTGATAATTTTGGTTGCTCCTTTCTACAGCTTCTGCAGCTATGCTTTAGCCTTTTTGAGATATGTTAACCAGAAGTGCATACAATATTCCAGGTGTGGTCATACCACAGATTTGTTAAAAAGAAAAAGAAAAAAAGACTTAACAAAGTTGGCAGTTTTATTTTCACTCCCTTTTCTGATGCTCCCTAACCTGGAAACCTGTGCTGACCATGTACCCGAATCATTCTCTTTTACTCAAAACAATGAATTTCTCTGTTTCACTTCTGCTTTGACTACATCTGCCAGTCGTTGTGTATGTAGCACAACAGTTTGACTCTGCCTTGCCCCAGATCATAGCCCAAAGGCATATGATGCAGCAATTATTCTGGTGCTAAGCAAGCCTGAGTTTGTTCGCTGGCTGGCTGGGAGACCAGCAGGGAACGCTATGTATGCTGCTTTGAGTTCCATGATGGAAGAAAGCTTGGATATAAATGCAACGACTAACTGCTAGAGAAACCAGGACCAGAGGCTGGTATGATACAATAGTTCAGCAGCATTTGGGACACAGCTGTTTAAACTAAGGTTACTTGTTATAAAGAGGCAAGGAAGGATTGGCACCAAAAACATTTATTGAGAGATGGAACTCATTCATAAACCATTGGAATTATGCTTAATGTCCCCTAGTAGGAACCCTCTGGAAAGAAGGTAAGCCAAGTCTGGAAACCACTGCTGCTTTTTTATTAAAATAAAAATAAAAATCTGGATGGGGTTTCCTCCCTTCCCACACCACAAAGCTTCAGGTTCCAAAATGAATGAAGCAAGTACAACTAAGATTCTATCACACTATCCAAAGAACCGTTCATAGATGTATAGAAATAATATGTAATAACCATTCATGACCAATGAAAATCAGCTAAAACACATGGTCAGCAACAAATGTGCTAGAGCTTTCAACATATCTAAAGCAATATGGAAAGGGCACATAAACCAAACTGCACACAACTATATAATTTTACTGTAATAGAAGTGAATTCTGACTTATTTTTAACATTTATTTAACTCCAAGATTGTGTTAGGTACTGCATACTATACAAATATTAATATTTCATACTTTAATATTTTGCTGCTTTCCTTAAGAAATGGCTGTTCCCGCTCCACTGCTAAAAAAGAATGCACCAGTGATATATTCACCAAAGATCAGATCATGGGGTTTAAAAACAGCTGAATTGCCACAGAAACTGAGATTTTAATGATAAAATATTTACACATTATGCTATAATAATGGCATTGCTATCGTCATGGCTTGCTGTTGGAGTCAATAGTAGAAGATCATTACTCCACAGATGAAGAAACCTTATGATATTATTGCTGCAATCCTACACCTAGTTTGCACATGTGCACATTCCTTTGAAGTCAGTGGGACCATATCTGCAAATAACTTATCACTTTATCAGGCCAGAGGTGAAGTGCTTTCCCAAGAAATTTAGATCCCCAACCCATGTTCCATTGATGTGGGATGAGCAGGTAACACATTTATTTTTCACTTTAGCCTTGACTGCCATGACCCTGTCTGAGCATCAGCCAGGACTCTAACATAGAGAAGGAGGCATTACCTGGATCAGAAAGATGGAACCAGGAGCCCCTTGTGTCACAGGGACCTTCAAACTTGGACCTCCAGAGATAGCACCTCCTGAGTCAGTTTCCCCACTAACCAGGGACCTTATGTTCTCTAGTGCCTGCTCACCAACACAAGCAATGCACAAGGTGAGAGCTACCTTGGAGGTAGGTTCTAAGACAGAGGACCACATCATTAAGGTACTCTAGGTAAAGGTAAAGGGACCCCTGACCATTAGGTCCAGTCGCGGACGACTCTGGGGTTGCGGCACTCATATTGCTTTATTGGCCAAGGGAGCCGGTGTACAGCTTCCAGGTCATGTGGCCAGCATGACTGAGCCACTTCTGGTGAACCAGAGCAGTGCACGGAAATGCCGTTTACCTTCCCACCGCAGTGCCTTCCCATGTTTTCAAACTGTGTGTTTTCAAACTGCTAGGTGGGCAGGAGCAGGGACTGAGCAACAGGAGCTCACCTCGTTGTGGGGATTCGAACCACCGACCTTCCGATCGGCAAGCCCTAGGCTCTGTGGTTTAACCCACAGAGCCACCCACGTACTCTACTCTTCAGATACTCAGTGGAGAATGGGAAGGATAAAAATTCTCTGGTGAGCTCCATATCTTGCAGGAGCTATCCAAGGTCCTGCAACTCCAATGACCAAGCCTTCCACTTGCCTAAACATGCTGCCTCCAGGCATCCATTGAGCCCTGTGGCCCCCTGTTTGTGGCCAGGACACTGACCCTTCAAGGGAAGAGTCAAAACTACTGGCATGTGGAGTAACCATGCTGCACCTATTCCACAAGGTTGCTACTGGGAAAACACAGGATCTGACAACACACAAATAGAAAATATGAGAAATATCTGAAGGGCAGCTTCCTATGGATGTGAGGGCGGAAGGGCTGGAAGGTATAGTTAACGGGTCAGTGCCCTGTGAATTCACAGCCAGAACAGAGGAAGGGCATGTGCTGGTATATTGGTCCTGCATGTCTCTCGACCTGTGCATCCTGTCAAATGAGAGCACATGGTCCAAGGGTCATAGATGTGTGAGGTCCTCTTAAATGTACTATTGCAAGGGCCCCATTCTATTCCTCTCTCTTGGAGTCAATTTATTATCCTGTGATGGATTTCATTTTATTCATGGAGAGCTCTGCCTGCCTCTCAGCTAGGAATGCCAACTAAATAGCAACAGCCATATTAGACAGATGTGAGCAGAAAGCCTTCAAGGGCATTTACTTGTAGGTGACCTTAACAAGAATTGCAGGATTTGCTCCCCCCTTAGGGCATTGTTGGGTAAAGGCTTTTGGGGTAGCTGGAACCAGAAGCAAGCTTATTTGCTTGTTAAGGCTCATGAGTAAAAACAAAACAAAAACAAACAGTGGCAGAGGCAGAAACTCAGAGTTTGTTCAGGAATATGTTCTAAATGGCCAAAGTCTACTTTTTCCAAGATGAGAAGCAAGTGCCTGCTAAGATACCCAGGACATAGCTCAGTGCTAGAGCACATGTGTCACACACAGAGAGAGCTCCAGGTTCATTTCCCAGCATCTTAGGTATCTTAGTTGTTAAAGACCCTGTGCAAGTCAGGTGGTTTTCATTGGCTAATTCCTATATTCCTATTATGGAAGACCTGGGTTCAGTAACAAGAATGAGGGAGAGGAGAGGGGAGAAGTTGGATGTCATGCCTTGGGTGGGTTTAGTGCCAGCTTGCAGGACAAGCAGAAAGGTATAAATCATTGCAGGGTTGGTGCTTTGTAGGATGGGCAAACAGGTAACGTAGTTACACATCTGAAGACTTCACAAAGTCAGGTCAATCCATCTCATGGAAAGCGGTTGCAAGTTCATAGTGCAGATCATTTTGCAGAGGTCTGCCCCCTGTAAGCCAAGAGTGCCAAACCAGTTTTGACTGAAAGGATATATTAGACAGATAGCCAAGACTCAAAGGTCCATATGCCAGTGGTGGGTGTAGCAATGTCTCACACTCACATATACTCACCACACATACAGCACATGTAGGCACTCACCAGACATGTAGGCACACAACATTCCCCCCCCTCACACTCATGTTCAGAATGCAGGGCAGGGGAAAGTACAGGAACAGGTAAGTATGGAAACAAATGATAGAAACCAGGATCTGGGAATAATACACAGGGTGTGTTCTGATTAACACCCACAGACCACAAGAAGGAAGAAGTTTGTTGTATACAATTTTGCAGTGACCAATCATGGAAACAGGGGAGAGATGGGGCAAGACTAATGGCTAATGAGGTATTTGGGCCTTGGAGGCACAAAGTCTGCAAGGAAGAGGTGGTTGTTCAGGGAACAAGGCTCCAACTTGTTCCTCCATTGCAGGGAGTTGGACAAGATGGCTCTTGGTGTCCCTTCCAACTCTATACAATTCTATGATTCTAACTCTCAGAAAGTCCCTATTCTAAAACCCCATTTGGCTGCAGGTCTGACACCTGGTGCAACGAGAGTAAAAGCTGTTGCAGGCACCTGGAGGGATGAGGGAACTTCCCTGGTGCTAGGTACGCTTCTTGCTATGGATCTGAGCATTCCACTCTTCCATGTCAAATGGCACACCCCCCCCCCAGATATTTCCTATCCTGAATAATCTCTTGGGGAAGTTCAAATAATAGCAGCAACCATCTTATGAAGCCCCCGGATTTCCGACCTTTTTTCCTGCAAAAAGATGATACTAGCAAACGGCTGCTTTGGCTGGAGAACAAGCACCTTCTGTTTTTTCCACAGTGTATGCTCTTGAATACCAAGGAACTAATCTAATACCACCTAAAGCTCCATTCACTTGTCAGCTTTACAGCTGTCCAATCAGCAGGGTTTCTTAGCCAAAGTCATGCTGCCCTGCAAAGGAGGAAATCAATGGGGGTTAAAAATGCTCACACCGAGGCTTGGTGTTGATCCATGCTGCCATTAATTTAAGCCATTTGGGAAGGCTTAAAAAGCAAGCTAATTATTTTCTGTTTGCAATTCTAGTGCAGGGCTAATACACAGAGTAGTAGCTAGTCTATAAGGAAATGTAAACCTGTCAGTTGACTGCTAAGTGACCCAGCTTATACAGCAGCTGCAATTAGAAAGTTATTAAGCTTGGAGTCGCTTCAGCCAGGGTTACATCTGAATGGCTATGCTCCTAATACAATCCATTAGGCAGCTCCCATTTATAGCTGGGTTGGAGCACTATCAATTTTTAATAGTATTAGCCTGAACAATAAGCCAGTGTAGGCTGTCTAGACCATTAACCTCCAGCTTAACGATGACCAAACAAACATATACAATATACTTTTTCTCCCTTTTAAATCTTCTCTACTCAGGCATAGATGAGTATTAGGCTGCAGTGGTGACTGAGAAGGACCATCAAAGCCACTTCAGTCTAGTACCTCATCAAACCTTTGTGTGGTTCAACTTTCAGTATAGAAACTGCTCTTCTGCAATAGCCAAAAAGTAAATTGCGTGTGTTTGTATAAGGACTAGCTTACACATGTGAATTGCATGCTATCCCCAGTGTGCTTTCCACAGAGTTCTTCCATTTTCCATTTTGAAACTTTTTGGTAAGTTCAGTTGTGTCCACGACAGCTGTTTCCATTACTGCAACACCATTTTAATGTTGTGTGTGTGTGTGGGGACTTTCATGAGATCTTTTCGCAGATCTCATTTTGATTTGGACACACTTTGATTTTGCACTTTGTTGTTCTCATACAATGAACATGTAAAAACAATTTTTTTGGGGTAGACAATTTCAGACACCAGGCTACAGCTTCTTGCTAAATTTGGTCTCTAATTGGAGCCAGAGATGATACAGTAGATCAAAGTTACTATGTTTGCCTCATAAGCAGCTTCTCAGAAATAAAGAGGATTTCCAGCCCCTGGAAGCTGACAAAATAAAAATCCAAGAACAAAAATGTAAGACAAACTATGCCTCTGAACTACACCATTGTAAAATGTTTTTTAAACTATCTCTGAAAACCAGAAGTGTACAGATTCCACATTGCTCCCTGTGCATTTTTTCCAACCTCAGCTTCCCCCCTTAACTTGTTCACCATTCACTTACCTTAAGGTTTAAAGTGCACAAAAAAGGAAGGGAGAAATGTGCAAAATATATTATCATGTGCAAAAAATATATTATCATGTACTGTAGCTCTAGATCAAGTTTAAAATCTACACAAGTATTACATTTTTCAAACATGGGAATGTCAATATTCGTATTCTGTTTTTTAATGCATGTTAACAATATGGGAAGGTGTAGTTTGATTAGTGTGAGTTTATTAACCACAGCATTTATTTGATGTTAAATATTTATCCTTCTCTTCCAGTCATAGCGGTTTTCATGTTGCATAATCTGCTGAGCAGCTAAGGCAGTTTCAAGCAATACACTCACACTTTAATTATTATTTGTTAATCATAATTCATTAGTATGTCAAAGGGATTTTTCCTTTTCTTTTGGGGAGAGATGTTCGGTTTTGCTTTGGGGGCGTAATATGGATGAAAAAGTAATTTGGGTTTAGCAGGGAGAAACCTAACTAAGCCCTTATTTACTTTATTGTCCAAAATAATAATAGACAGTAATTGGAGGTTTTTTAAAATAAAAAATGAGCTTTTATAGAAGATGTTTGAAGAATAATCTCATTAGTGTTAATTAGAATTTATTCAAGGGATGGCTGTGGCCTGCAATGTGTACTTCAAGAAAGAAAGAAAGAAAGAAAGAAAGAAAGAAAGAAAGAAAGAAATCCAACATGTGAATTCATAATAAAAATAAAAAATCCTTCCAGTAGCACCTTAGAGACCAACTAAGTTTGTCATAGGTATGAGCTTTTTGTGCATGCACACTTCTTCAGATACGAAAGCTCATACCTATGACAAACTTAGTTGGTCTCTAAGGTGCTACTGGAAGGATTTTTTATTTTTATTTTGACTGCGTCAGACCAACACGGCTACCTACCTGTAACTGTACTATGTGAATTCATAAATGAAGATGCAGAAAGTTACCATAAGACTTGGTTGGCAACTCAGTCCTAGTTTTACAGGCTGGTAGCCAAGCCCCACCCTCAGCTTTCAAAGTGGTTGGCCACCATATACCCTTCTTGCCTGTTGGTTGGCAACTGAAGGACCAACTGGGAACAGGAATTGACCCTGCATTATCCAGAATGTAAGCAAGATGTTACTGCTTTTCGAAGGATAGGTCCACAGGAAAGCTCCCTATGCTCTGCCTTCTGCATTTTACTGTAGCTGCATTCTTCTTAGGCAGGAATAAGGAGGCTCAGGGGATCACGTGCCCACTTCAATTCAAGAAAGAGCAGAAAAATACTAGGGAAGGGAACAGGCACAACACTTGTAGGATTTTATTTAAATGCAGATACATAGAAATCTGACAAGCACCTGGTTTAAGAACACCCAACATGGTATGATATGAAAGCCAGGTATGGTTTGGCCACACCATGTGCGACCAGTATAATCTAGGGAAGGACTGCAGTTCAGTGGTGAAGCATTAGCTTTGCATGCAGAAAATCCCAGGTTCAATCCCTGGCACACCCAGGTAGGCCTGGGAGAAACCCCTAAGAGAGTCACTGGCAGTCAGTGTAGACAGTAGAGAGCTAAGTACAACAATGGTCCGACTTAATATGCTGTCCCTCTGCCCTCTTCACATGCCATTTTCTTGTTTTCTCCTCTTTTTTATATTTCACTTGTTCTTTGCACGAGAAGCAAGGATGTTTTGCTGCATAACGGTTTGTGCTACATATTGTCACAACATAATACCAATCAACATTTTAACAGATAAAATAAATAATAAATGGATGGTGCGAAATCGAAGTTTTGCACAATGTGATCACACATACACACACCCCGGAACATTTATTGCTTTTCTAGTCATATGCTTAATAGCTTGGCAGCAATCAATCAGAGTCATACATAATTAGTTTGAAAAACTAAGCACGGGAAATGAGGATACGTTTTAGTGAATTGGAACAGGAGGCAGAGAATATCCCCCCCCCCTTTTTGCTTTTCTACTACTAATGCAGTAGGGTTTATTTTGAATGAAGGCAGTATGAGTTTAAATTAAATGTCAAATATAATTTAACTTTAAAGCATGAAGTGGCTGACTGTGTTCACGGAGGAACTGGCCGCCCTCCTGAGTGGTTAATTGCCATCCACCCAATAACGAGCTATAAAAAGATCACTCATTTTCACTAGTGAGCATTCAGTCTACTTGAGGGGAACAATCTTACATATTTTTAAAATCGGAAAATATTCCAGTACCCAGAAATCACTGCTGCCTAAAAACTTTTTTTATTTTAGTGAGATAGATCCTCTTGAGGGGCTGGTGGCAGGAGAGCAAAAGGTGTGGTCTCAGGGAGAGCTAAGCTGAAATGTCTCAGAAATTTAAATTTTAAAATTTCTGACATTTTTCTTTTGCTGATCCTTCAATCGCCCTCTAACACCCGTCAGACAAAAGAACAAGTTTTTCCACTGAATATTCATCACCCTAGTCATAATTTTGAGAAATGCTGGCCCTGCCCAAACATAGAGTAGATTATTTCAAGAAGCCAGATATGCCCAGTTCTAGTCTCTGGATGCTTTACCATCAAAAAGCAGTGTAAAGGGCTTCTGGAGAGGAGGGGATGAACTACTATAATTCATTCAAAATATACAGAGGTGGATTTGTCCAATTCTTTCAATGCAAACAAAACAGAAATGTGCCAACTGCACTTTTGCACTGTTTTTTTTTTTAAGGCCACAGAATCCTAACGTAAACTGACAGACTACTGGCTGCAAAGAACAAAAATCTGACGGACAGGGCAAATGACTTCTTCTTCTTGCCCAAATTTCACCATTCAATTATGCCTGGCTTTCAGTTTCTTGGCGAGAGTTCATCTGGTGAGATTTCCTTCTCACCTACAACACTCATTTATCAAACTGAGCCAAAATTTCAAATATCAGCAAAGTGCTCCCCACCCCCAGCTTCCTGCATTAGAAGCTTACTAAAATACATAGCTGCCTGCACTTCCAGCACTCTTTTTTTTCTGGGGCTCCACCATCTTTTGATCCTTTGTCTCAGCTTTCTCTCCCCATCACTGATTTCTCTCTTTCTCTTTCTCTCTCTCAACTTCAGAGCTTGGCTCTCCTCCTGCATTTCCCCACCCTGTAGTAATGTTTTGATGACATGTTTGATGTGTTTTCTTTGGCTTTTGTAAATTTCTTTTTGAAACTGGGTGGCTATAAAGGTAAAACAGATTAGAGATCTATGTAATGGAAGCCCTTCCTCTCATCACTGTATAGAGATCTGGATCAAAGCTTCAAGGAACTTCATGCACTCTACAGGCAAAATATTTGATTCAACCAATTACTGAGTGTGAGAGAGAGAAAAGGGGGAAGGATCCAGGTAGGCAAAAATGTGCAATGCACCTTTCTATGTGGAAAGCCTTCAGTTTAGCGCAAATCCTGCTAAATTCTTACCCCATCACTAACAGGTCTAATAATGGCCAAGTATTGAAATGAAGGGAACTCCCGATTGACCTGCGAATGCACATGTTGTGTGAAAAACACTGAACCCAGAAGTGACCTGAAAATGTCACTAAAACATCACTAAAATGTCACCAAAAGGGGCAGGAGCAGAACAAGGTGGCGCTCTTTACGTGGGCCCTGCTGATGTGTCCGGGGGTCCAGAATGTAACCCCCGTGCAAAATGAGGATTGCCTTTAATTAATTTATTAGACCTGTAGTAACAAGAGAGGCCTTAGGCAATTTAAAACAGCACGCAAGTTAGTTGCCTGTTATCATGAAACAATTTACATTACGTTCTAAGCAATGTGGTGAAATATTTATAACTTAATCTTATAGACTTATCAAACTATAAACAATATCTAAGACACTTAACTCCTTTTTGGATCACCACTGCACCAGTAGAGGCAGCAGCAGCAATTCCATTCATTTAGCTGTAAGCCATAGCAAAGATAAGGGCACTCACTGTAGTGGAATGCTGCAATTGTCTCTTTTCCTCTATCGTGGAGAAAGCAGGGAGGAAATCTGTTTTGTCCTGCTTTTTGGGAGGGATTATACAACGTCAGTGATCCAGAGGCATGCAGATACCGGCTATGAAAATGGTTGACCAGGAAGCAAAAAGGCCACCGAGCTGGCAAGATGGCAAACCAGACGCGAGGTAGGTGGGGGAAGGAATACAAAGTCTGAAAACTGCTCATTCTGCACCCGGTTAGCACTGAACTTGATTTAAACATAATTTTGAGCAAGTAAGTGAGTTAGGATTGCTGTCTCAGTGAACATAGGACTAACTGAGAGCAAGTTGCATGGAACACAATGGGACTGATTTCTGAGCAGTCATGCACAGAATTGCATCTCTCCCGCCCCAGTTTTATCATAAAATTTCCCAATATGTATCACTTTAAAATTCTTCCTCCCAGCACCAAAAGTTTGTCGGAATTCACCCAAGGTAAAAGAAATACGGCTAGCAGAGTTTGTTAAATCAAAGTGCATTGATGAAAATGTGCCAACTTTGTACCATGGACAGAAGCCTATATGGCAGCTCTGCAAAGCTTGATAGTTTGCATATATGGTTCAGAACCCTTTTTTATAGCTTTTATCTGGTCAGGTGCCCCCAAACAATAACCATAAGGTAGTGCACAAAAGCTACAGAAAGCCTATAGGGAGTCTGTAAAATATCTATCGTGGAGTGTTAGACAACGGGCATCACAAGCTTGATGGAGGAGCAACTTTTACTTTTACACATCTTTATACAAACTACTCTCTCCTTTTTCCAATAGGCTCACTCTTGGGAACAGAAGAGTCTCGGCTAAGTATACCCTAGTACAGGATAATGGGCAGTGTGTCCTTCTCTGGCTTTTACTCACTGCTGGACTTGAGCAATAAAAGGAGAATTGCAGCCATGAATCACAAACACTAGTGTCTTAATATTGTCTTTCAAGAACAGGAAAGACAAATACCACTAAGGCGAGATGAGTCCCTTGGATATCAGATACACCTCCAGGTAAGCGGTTTTCCCTCCCTTAAAGAAACAGCAGTTGTACAACAACAAAATCTATATTAGGTATTTGCCCTCATAAAAAAAGCTCCAGTGGGCTTGAAGGGGTTCTGATGCAGTCTCAGAAATTGGGGGCTGCTGATGCTGTTTACTGTCAAAGAAGGCTCCCTACACAAGAGCGTTCCCCAACCCTGAAGCGAATGAAGCAGCCTCTGTTTACATAAACCTATGAGGACACATGCACCTGCACTCTCCTGCAGTATGAATCATGGCACTATTACATTTCAGCTCTTTGATAGACGAGACAGGCTTTCTTTGTCTCCCTTCCTTGCCATTACAGAACTTGTAGATATTGGCATGACCCAAACCCCCACATTTATGCAGTTGGGTTGCTATGTCGTGGTGGTTGGTGCTTAATAGCACTGATAGTGAGGGAGTCAGAGAGCCCAGCAGTAAGCAGAGCCAGTGACGGATGGAGCCACCTAATTTCTACTCATATAATAGAACTGGAGAGTTGGAAGGGACCAGTCATCTACTCCACCTCTTGCAATGCTGGAATCTTCTGCCCAACATGGGGTTCGAACCCATGACCCCGAGATTAAGAGTCCCATGCTCTACTGACTGAGTTATCCTGAGTTGTCCCCACCCTCCTCCCAGCTGTGTTCCACAAGGGCAACACTGAGACTTAGGTAGGGGAAGCAGACAGCTTGGGCCACTCCTGAACTGGTTGTACATAAGAAAGCAGGCAGCTGCCCCATGCACCATAATAGACAAACCTCCACTGCAGCCTGCACTGACTCTGTCTGTCTGTCTGTCTGTCTGTCTGTCTGTCTGTCTGTCTGTCTGTCTGTCTGTCTGTCTGTCTCCACAGCTCAACTTCTCAGACCCAGACTACATCAACAGATTGTGATACTGTCATCCACTTTGATTCTTTTAACTCAAATGAGTCTTCCCCATCGCCTACCCAGTGAAGAAGCGTCACTATAAAAATCCAATCAAATTAGAAACTGGAAGATGCCGCTCCCTGTCAGGAAATGAGAAGTTTTCCTCTAGGTTTTTACCAGGGAAGAGCTGGTGCTTTATGAGCCCAATGTAATTTGGAGAGGAGGGCAGAGACTGGAAAAAACCCAGGGCATTCCTGGCCACATTCCTCTTGATCCTCCAAGCCCTAGATGTTCAAGGTCCAATTTTATCATGTTCCATCCTAGGTTCTGTCCTGTTTTCCTGGGATAGGTTTCCACTTTTACATAGCAGCACAAACCATGATTCCACCACCATAACTAAACGGAGAGCCCTAGGAGCAGGGTGTCAAATTATGCTCCTAAGCGTATTTATTTATATGTCTTCTCCCCCACTGAACTCAATGAGACTTTCTTTCAAGTAAATATGTGTTTAGGGATTGAGGTGCCAAAGCTTTGATGGGGTGAAGGCAGTAGGGGACCGCAGAAGAATACAAGGCAGAAAAACCATTCTCAAGCTATTAAAAGAGCTGTTCTCTTAGTTTGTTTTTGCAGTAAATAAAACATCATTGGCTCCTTTAAACCATTCATTTGCATCAAAAGATTCATTTGCATTTGTTTATCTAATCCAGAAAGAGCTTACTATAATAGAGCACACTCTCACCCTCAATAAGGCTGTTCTTTGCAGCAGAGTAGTGTGCCTTCTTCATAGCTACAATGCTCTCAAGATGGATTTTGGCAGTGCTGGGATCTGCTCCATAGATGAAACCATTTGGTTTTCTTTATTGTGTTTACCTCATTTGTTGGCTGAAAGAACATAATAATTACATCAGTGGGAAGCCCAGTGGATTAAGTGTGTGGGCAATGGAAATGGGAAGACCCCCTTCTATTTGTAACTGTCCCATCTTCCGACATCAGTGGCGTTCTCAGTTTGATATCAGTACATGAGGCCAGAATGAAAGATATTTTCAGATGTCACAGTAACCCTGTTCAGGTGTTCAATTGAATACATGAAGGAGGCTAACTGTTGGTGCTGCCTCTGACACCCACACAGTCATCGTCATGCTTGCATGGAATCAGTACATGTATACCTGAAAGCTCATGATCTGTGACTCTACATATTCCAAAGCATGCATAAATAAACCTTGTGCATACTTGAGCATAGCACATTTGTCCATATGCATTAAACCTGCAAGTATGGAAATCTTCCAGAACAATTTGCAAGGTCTGTAAATGTTGGCACCTTGTGTTTTGTACACCTTTGTGAGAAACCTTTCATATACCTGTCAGTGTTGAAAGAAGCAAAGGTTCCCACTTCCTTTGTCTCCTCAGCCTGGTCCTCGGACCCTTGTCGGCATAAAAGAGTCCACGAGAAGAGTGTCCTTGCAGAGTATTTTCTGCTTTTATTCTTAAAAGTCTTTATCTGCAAAATGACTGACCAACTGTACACACATCAACACTCCCAAAAGACAACGTTAGCAAGTTTTCCAGCTTTGCATGGTTGCCTTGTGATGTGCATGTGTGGTTTAGTATAGAATGGATTGCAGAATTCACATCTGATTGATCTATTTGAAGACACACAGATTGACCCTAAAGCACCCCAATGCTGATATTATTGAATGAGATTTTGTGTTGTCTGAAAGCCTCAAACTATGCATCCTTTTTTGCCTAACTGAAGTTAAGAAAAACTGTCTTGAATAATTGCACTCAATTGGACCCAGGTGGTGCTGTGGTTAAACCACTGAGCCTAGGGCTTGCTGATCAGAAGGTCGGTGGTTCGAATCCCTGTGACAGGGTGAGCTCCCGTTGCTTGGTCCCAGCTCCTGCCAACCTAGCAGTTCGAAAGCACGTCAAAATGCAAGTAGATAAATAGGAACCGCTACAGCGGGAAGGTAAACGGCGTTTCCATGGGCTGCTCTGGTTTGCCAGAAGCGGCTTTGTCATGCTGGCCACATGACTGGAAGCTATACGCCGGCTCCCTCGGCCAATAATGCGAGATGAGCGCGCAACCCCAGAGTCGGTCACGACTGGACCTAATGGTCAGGGGTCCCTTTACCTTTTAGTTATCAAAGACTGGGACGCGGGTGGTGCTGTGGTCTAAACCACTGAGCTTAGGGCTTGCTGATCAGAAGGTCAGTGGTTCGAATCCCCGTGCACCTAGCAGTTCAAAAGCACGTCAAAGTGCAAGTTGATAAATAGGTACTGCTCCGGTGGGAAGGTAAACGGCGTTTCCATGTGCTGCTCTGGTTTGCCAGAAGCTGCTTAGACATGCTGGCCACATGACCCGGATGCTGTCTGCAGACAAACGCTGGCTCCCTTGGCCTATAGAGCGAGATGAGCACACAACCCCAGAGTCGTCCGCGACTGGACCTAATGGTCAGGGGTACCTTTACCTTTACTTTAGTTATCAAAGACCCAAGTGTTTTGAGATAAGGCCTCATCGGATTCAAATGATTGGTGGTTAATGCTGCAGTAGAGAAACCACATGGAGTCAAAGCTCAGAAGCCATAAGTCTGAAGCCACTTACTTGGAAGTAATCCCACAGACTTCCACAGTGCTGTCTGCAGACAAACGCTGGCTCCCTTGGCCTATAGAGCGAGATGAGTACGCAACCCCAGAGTCGTCCGCGACTGGACCTAATGGTCAGGGGTACCTTTACCTTTACTTTAGTTATCAAAGACCCAAGTGTTTTGAGATAAGGCCTCATCGGATTCAAATGCTTGGTCGTTAATGCTGCAGTAGAGAAACCACATGGAGTCAAAGCTCAGAAGCCATAAGTCTGAAGCCACTTACTTGGAAGTAATCCCACAGACTTCCACAGTGCTCCTCCAATTCAGCATGTAAAAAAGTATTGTTGTTTTATTACTTTTCTTGATTGGGTTTGTTCTGCTTACAAGGGTTGGGGGGAGGGAGGACACAGGAAGCTTTTGGATTAATTGCCAGACTTTCTTCAGTAAACAATACAAAGTGATTAGAGATGTGTTTTTTGGCATGTGCAGGCCAAAGCCACCTAGTGAGAGTTCAAAGAACAAAGCAAACCCTCATTGGAAGAAATTATGCAGCTAACTAAACTTGTATATCTTGGAGCCAGCCATTTCTCCAGCATCTTTGCCCCATTTATCAATGCACAATTACTGTCACCATTGTGTGGTGTCATTAGGCGTAAGGTTACAAGTGCCAGTCGGGATAAAAAAAAAATTGCAGTTATGTTGGCATAATTTTTCATTATCATCTTCATTAACCAGAGCTAGTGGGAGTAAGAGTTTATCCTTGCTCTTGTCATCGTCATGACAACGCTTCCAAAGCTTGTCTGCCAAGAGTCCACCCAATACAAAAAAAAGCCTGAATGTCCTCATTATTCCGCCTCTCACAAGCTCACCCATGCCAAGGGTGATACGCGTTGCAGAGGGCCCTTGATTTATCCCCTGTGATTTCTCTTGACAGCCTGGTATGGTGTCTCAGCTTAAGGCAATCGGTCTGATTTCACAGTTTAATTACTGCTAATCTGAGGGAGCGTGGTCAATGCTAATGAGCCAGTAGCAATCAAAGCAGTAATGGCTACACTCACCCAGTTTCATTCTTGTCCCCCACCCCTTTGAAATAAGCAAGGCATAACCCCACCCCTGCAACATACTGGGGGGGGGGGGAGAAGTCTGATGTACAATTTGTTATGAAATTATTTCAAGCTGAAACACACTTTCTGAAGTATGGTTGTCTCGCCCTGCACAGAACGCATATGCTCTGTTGTCAAAAGTTTTCAAATTATTTCTTGATTCATAAGAATATTTATAAGCCTTTCCCCGATAAAAATAATATATCAAGGCGGTGCATAATAAAAGAATTAAAACAATAAAATATAATAAAACACAGGGTGTGGGGGGGAAATAACCAAATTCATTATCTAAAAACACTTGACAAAACATTTGTTTTCAAAAAGTGGTGAAATATCAGAATTGTAGGTGCGGTATTCCAAATTACTGGTACCACTATGCTAAAAACTTTGGTTTGCATAGAAACAAAATGTATATGATATACTATCACCGTGGGACAGTTAGGAAGGTTGCTCCAGATTATCACAGTGAACTGGACAGTATATAAGGGACAAGGTGGTCCTTCAGGTTAACCTGGTCGGTTAACCTGGTCCCAGGTGGCTTAGGACTTATACATTAACAGCAAATCTTGAACTTAGCTTGGTAATGTACTGGCAGTCAGTGCAGAGCTATCAGCACTGGTGTAATATGCTGATGAAGAGCGTCTCTGGCCAAAAACTAGACCACAATATTCTGAACCAGCATCAATTTCACAACCAACCTCAAGGGTAGCCCCACTTAGAGCATATCGCAACAGTCCAGTCTAGAGGTTACCAAAGCCTGCACCACTATGGAAAATCTACCCCTGTCTAGGATTGGCCAAAGCCAAAGCTGGGAAAAACAACTCTTAACCACTGAGGACACCTGTGCCTCCACTGACAGGGATGTATCTAAGGGTTCTTCCAAAGTATATTCCTTCAGGGAGTGTAACCCCATCAAGAACAGGAAACATGATAATTTCCTGAACAAGGGAACTGCTCACCTACCAGCCTTCTGTCTCACCAGGATTCAGCCTCAGTTTATTGGCCTTCCAGCCCTTCATTGACTCCAGGCAGTGGTTCAGAGCTCGCACCATCTTGTTTCAGATGTTACAGAGAAGCAGAACTGTGTGCCATCAGCTTCCTGATTGCACCGTGCTCCATTAGAAGAAGCTAATGACTACTTCCAAAGCATCGGGACAAGATGGTACCCTGAGGGACTGCACACTGTATATCCCAGAGGGCTGACATCTGCCCAAATCCATGCTCTGTGAATGGTCCTGTAGGTAGGAATGAAACCATTGAAGTGTAGTGCACCAATTCCCATCCCACAGAACAGGCCCAGGAGGATACCATGGTTGATGATACTGAATATACTGAGAAGTTGAGCAACAGTAACAGAATCTCACACCCACTGTCCTTTCATGTTGAAGGTCAACCATCGGGGCAACCATTGCTGATTCAACCCTGAAACTATTCCTGAAGGTGGAATGAAATGGTTCAAGGTAATTGGTATCTTCCAAGATTATCTGTAGTTGCATCACCACTACTGTCTTGATCACGTTGCCCAAAAAAAGGAATACCGTATTAGCAATTGGCCAATCATTGTGCAGCACAGTTTGATTTAATGTTGTCTTCTTTAGGACCAGTTTTATAACTGCTTTTAAAAATAAATATAAATAAATGACAGTGTTTCTCCTTCTTGTAATGAGACATTCACTACTGTCTGGATTCACAAGGGCTTCCATGGTGGATGACCTTTAATCAGCTTTAATCAGCCAAGATGAGCAAGGCTTGAGAGCATATGTGATACATGCATACTTGCAAGCACCTTGCACACACCCTCAGGCTGCAACAACTGAAACTGACCCCATAAAACTTGGCACACATTGCCTGGACTTGATATAAGAAGGAAGCAGCCACAGATGCTAAGCTGTATTAGAGGAAGCAGGGAAATGACCCAGAGGGTTCGTTAGCCAATCAATTTAATTCCCAGCAATGGAAAAGTGAAAATATACGGAAACTCTGGATACAAGATATCCTGTTCAAAGAGAGACAAGGAGGCAGATTTGAGATGGAACAAAAACTGATGATCGGAAAAAATGCATTCAAAGGGTGTGACAAATTTACCTATGCACAAGATCATGCCCTCTTTTTGGTACTTAGTTTGGAATAACTAAGTGCCATCTTTCTCTCTCAGCAGTTTTGCATTTAAACCTTCAGAGACCCTGAACTGTTCCAAAGGTTTAGAAACTTCCAAATCATCCTCTCAGAGGCAGGATACTAGTGTAGTGTCACTACTGAACTGAAATGAGAGGAAGGAATCCAGACTGCAGCTGCAATGGCTGTGATCATTCCAGGGATCTCTGTTTGGGATATCATTTCCTCGGTAGTAATGGGCATTTCACCCTTTACATCTCTTCACTCGTGCTGAAACGCAAATGCCCTTTCCTCCCCTCTCCCCGATCTTCAGACAGAACGCTCCCCTTTGCTGGTATACCAGTTAGTACCTTCTGCCTGAATCTCAGTGGTCCCTGGAGGAAGCCATCTCAGCTGGATGGAATGGAGTCAGAATGTACCAAGACAGCAAAGAGGTCAACCACTTGCTCATAAATCATTTAGTGCACGTCATGAGTTCTAGCCGGCTGCCAAGACAAGTAACATCGTGTGTTGGGATCGTGCCAGGGACCTCTGCCAACTACAGGCAGGCAATGGATGGGCACGGCAGCTTTCTTGATGGGCATTTGCCCACTGTTGCCCCACTGTGGCACACTACCTACTTGGGGTAGATTCAATCAGTTTTTGCCAAAAGGATGTCCAAAGGAATCCAAAGTAGAAATGCCTCCCGATTTAAAAACCTTAGCACGTGTTACCGTACACTAGGGAAGTCAATCACACAGTTGCATCACTTGCATGAGGTTAAAGTCATGGGTGCTTCAGCCACCCCCCTCCTGATGCTTCCACACTGCTTAGAGCTAAGGCATGGTTTGGCTCTGAGTCACATCCAAACCAGGCTTGTGGTATGTTTCTCTCCAAACAAACAACAAATTATAACTACAGTGGTACCTCGGTTTATGAACACAATTGGTTCCGGAAGTCTGTTCATAAACTGAAGTGTTCATAAACTGAAGCGAACTTTCCCACTGAAAGTAATGGAAAGTGAATTAATCCGTTCCAGATGGGTCCGTGGCGTTCGTAAACCGAAAATTCGTAAACCGAGGTGTTCATAAACGGAGGTTCCACTGTACAGTGGTACCTTGATTCTCAGACGCCTTGGTACTCAAACAACTTGAAACCCAAACACTGCAAACCCAGAAGTAAGTGTTCTGGTTTGCAAACTTTTTCCGGAAGTTGAGTGTGCTCTGTTTTGAGTGTTACGCTTCCGATTTGAGTGCCACACTTCCGTTTTGAGTGTTACGCTGAGGTCTGTCTGCTATTTATTTTGTGTTTTTGTTTTTGTTTTGTTTTTGTGACTGTGTGGAACCCAGTTCAGCTACTGATTGATGATTGTGTGACTGCAGAACATTGATTTATTGATTTCATTTTATGGTCTCGTTAGATGGTAAAATTCACGTTACATTGCTGTTTTAGGGGTTGTTTTTAAAAGTCTAGAATGGATCGACCCATTTTGCATTACTTTCTATTGGAAAGCGCGCCTTGGTTTTGGAACGCTTTGATTTTGGAACAGACTTCTGGGACGGATTAAGTTTTAGAACCAAGGTACCACTGTATAGGGAAAATAAACCATGAGCACTGGTTGGAACGTATTGCTTAGCCAAGCAAATGCTACTTAGCATTGGGACATGATTCCTTCCACAGAGACTGTACGTACCAGTTTCTTGTTCTAGTTTTCAATTATTAGTTTTGTTTTATCTTTTCATATCTGTATTACTAGTCGCTTAGTGACTATAACATTTAAAGCTGCTGAACCACAGTTTCCCATATTTATTCGGATTTCTCTCGATATTCATCAAACTTTAAAATTACATGATTAGGTTACAGCAGAATTCTGGCTGATAAGAAAAATAAAATTAATTCCCGCAGTCCAAAATAGAGAGTTTATTAAACAAATTTAATTAAATATTAACAGGAATAACAATCATTTCTGCTTAATGCACAAGGGACTGAGATAACCAATGACAGAGTAGCCTGGTAGGAAATGCTAATTAAAATACCTGAACAGAGCTAGTCTTATGACAGGGGGAAAAACTTCAATATATGCTTGTTTTATCTAAGGTATTAACTCCCCACCCCCACCTTTGTGGAATTAATTTTGTGAGCTTGTCTGTCTTTTGAAACATTACGAAAAACCATGAAAAGGAATGCTCTGAGAGTCTTTGACCTAAGTAAACATAATGCATTATTGTCTGTAATGTAACATTATCTTCCCATCTAAAGCACACCTAACGTTTTCTTATCAGCCAGAATTATACTGTGTATGCAACACAATCCTAGGCAATTGGAGAACCTGTCTTCATGAATGATCTAGCTTCCCACCCCCATATCCTCAGCTTGTGCTCAGGCTATAATGCCCACAGTTCCGTTCTTGAGCTTGGGAATAAGTCCCACTAAGCCTACCATTGCATGACAAGTGTTGCCTGGTATCTGCAAAACCTATGTTATGGAGGGAGCCGCCCTGTCCAATGTCAACAGATGACTTCACATACATGTGCTGAAAAATATTTGTGAACAGGGGTGAAAAATATATTACAGATTCAACCCACTGACTGCCAGCTGGATCTTGCTAGTGTAGAATACTTGCAACTTTTAAAACTCTTATTTTTGGTTGTTTCAAATCCCTTTGAAGAAATCATTTCTTCAGTGGGGAAAAATATTCTTATTAAAACATTTTGAGAAAGCTAGCAGGAAGAGCTTTTCACTGAGATGGAAAGAAGTCGTGGAAAGAGTCAAAGAGCAACCTGCATGGCAGCTGAAATGTGAGCGCTTCTGGGAATTGGTTTAAAAATTTGGAAGAGAAGGTGCAGCTCACACTCTGGATGAGGAGCAGGCAGGCGGGTATCCTTTCAAGTAGTAATTTCTCAAATGATATTCTGCTCACTGGCAAGCTCCCGTGTTATTGAAACTGTATTTCTTGAATTGTTTGAACTGGTACAATTTCTAACCTATAATAAAGCTGCCGCCTTCTGTTTTTCTAAAAGAATACTGCTGCTGTTGTTTTTCTCCAGGAAAGGGGTGAAATGGCAATGGCCCTGCCTCTCTCTTGAAATAAAGAAATCAGAGAAAACAGACAAGACAAAGAAGGATGAGGTTAGATTTGAGACAAACCTAGTAAGGAACAATATTAAGAGGCGGACGGAAGGGGAAGAGGGAGAGGGATAAGAAGCCTTCAGGCAAACAAGCAAGAAATGCAGCAGTGGTGAAATAAAAGGGAGAAAAAAACGAGTCACATTTCATCTCAGAAACTCAGGATAATTCCTTCCCCTGCTAGAAAAGGTCTTAAAGGATAACTGTACTAGAGGACTCTCAATTCAACTTGGGTTAGCAGTGCTAGAATGATTAGGAGAATTCTAATACATTTTCATTCATTGCAATCACTGGAGCCAGAAGCCCATTCGAGTTAGGCCAATATGATACAATCCCTGAATGGTAGAGAAAAGGATATCATCTAATATTGATATCTTCCACCAATTGGCATTGCATAAAATAACAGGAGCCACATGAGGGCTTGGCTTTCATTTCCACAGGTCACCAGATACCAGGCTATCATTTGCTTTAATTTGCCAAAATAGTTGAGGCGTGGATTTGAAGCACAGGTTTCAGTGATATGCAGTGATTAGGGGGAGTTTAAATTTAGACACCTTTTAAAGGTCTGACCTTGTGGATTCAGCATAGTATATAGCATCTTAAAAATATTAACATGTGCAGTAACTTTGGACATCAGGTGAATGCAACCAGGCCTATGTAGCAGGAATTTTGAGTCTTTGTTGATCCCTTTTCCAATTGGCTTGTCTCTGCTGGGGTGGCTTGTGTGATTCCAGATATAATTTTGCCACTGGTCTTTTAATTTAATTTAAAACTGAACTGAGTAACAACAAATGTGTTGTCTCTTATCTTATGGGTGGCATATCACAGAGTTCATGAAAAACGAAAGCATTGGTACCTTTCGATCATTAACAGATCTGACAACAAATGAATGAGCTTATTCTTTTGATGATCTGATTATTCTGTTGATTATTTTTGTTAATTGAATCAAAAAAAGAAAGATTTTTTTTTTACCTAGGATCCCAAAGTGGGGAAAAAAAATCTTACGTGTAAACTAATTTGCAGTTTAAGCTATTTCTAGAAACAAAGGCCATCTTTTAATATTTTATTCATTACCAGTCCTGTTTATAATAATCCACCCAAACAGCTTAAAAATAAGCAAGTGCAATCCAACAGAACTGTGGGAGATTCATAATCACGTAAAAACACATTAAAAGAGCCTGATGGAAAAAAATGGGACACCCCGTTTTTGTGTGTGAGAGAGCGTGACGGCCATTTTGGGTGCTGTGATCTTGTACTGGGTTCAAGGAAAAGCAATGCAGAGTCCCATGCAGAGCCCCAAAGTGCACATTTTTGGATTCCGTGCAAGATCTTGCCCTGAAAAAGCACTTTTTTCAAGGCAAGAGCAAGGCGCGGGTCACGTGACTCACCCGGGAGCACGTCCCAGGAGATGTGCATCCTGGTTCTGTGTCTCCAAAAGTTTCTGCTTCTGGCAATGGAGGGAGTGCTAACCTATAGCCATTATCCTCCAAGAATTTGTCTAATTCTCTTTTGAAACCATCCAAGTATGTGACCATCATTACATCTTGTGGGACCAAATTCTACTGTTAACAAAGTATTTTCTTTTGAATCTTCCAACATTCCACTTCATTGGATGACGTTGGATTCTAGTATTACAAGCGAGGGAGGAAAACGTATCCCGACCACCTTTTCCACACAAAGCACAACCATTTTGTTAACAGTCATCAGGAATGGAGGCTGCTTTTAGGGCATGTCATATATTTTTATTAGAAGATCTGCATTTTCACATTTGAGTTCTTTAAAGTCAGACTGACATTTACTTGTCCTTGATCGTACTAGGGAAAGCTATGCACTTATGCTCAATTGGTTACTTTACCAGATAAGGAGCACATTATGTGGTTCCAGCATCTGATATGGCTGATGTATTATCAGTGCCATAATCAGTCATTAGACAAAATGAGTCCTGGGCACATCTTCTCCATCTCACTGGAGAGTTGACCGCATCCTAGGTATTAGATGTAGGGGGCAAGCTCATCCCTACCTTTCTCTCTAGGACCAACTGTGACTGCTAATGAAAGGAAAACGCTCCCCACATGTGACACAGTTGTGTGCTCAGTTTGAGACCAACACAACACAGATAGGAAAGGAATAGTCACACACTCTCTGGGAGTGTATCTGGTAGCCAGTGACACAACAGCTCAGTACTTAACAGTATTGGTTAGGACCATTACCCGATTAGAGAAATCATACTGTGCAATCCTACTCATGCTCACCCACCCAGAGGTAAGCTCTGCTGAGTTTAATAGGACTTATTCACATGTAAGTGAATACAGCACAAGCAGCCTTAATCAAATTAATTGTTTAATTTGGCAAATCTTATTTTCCCCCACAGGAATAAAAACAATAATTCTGACAGGATGGATCGTCTCATGGTTGCTTTAGTGAGATTCCTACATTGCAGGGGGTTGGACTAGATGATCCTTGGGGTCCCTTCAATTCTACAATTCTATGATGCTATGATTCTATGACAGGGAAAACTTGTTTCCCTATGTACAGTTGTGTTATAGCCGGTACCATATTATAAGAGCCAATCCTTTCTTTGAGAAAGAGGGGCGTGATATCTTCTCTAAGATGGTGGTGATCATCTGCAGTTCTTGTAAGCACCAGTTGTTAAAATAGATGGTGTGTGTGTTTTTATATAAAAAAATATGTATTTCCTACATTTCCTCTAAAGAACTCAATGTGGCAATACATCCCGCTCCTCATTTTATCCTGCCCTGTGGAACACCCTCCCATCAGATGTCAAAGAAATAAACAACTATCTGACTTTTAGAAGACATCTGAAGGCAGCCCTGCTTAGGGAAGCTTTTAATGTTTGAAGTTTTATTCTGTTTTTAATGCTCTGTTGAAAGCCACCCAGAGTGGCTGGGGAAACTCAGCCAGATGGGCAAGGTATAAATAAATCATCATCATCATCATCATCATCATCATCATCATCATCATCATCATCATATTATGCCTGTGAGGCCTCCAAGGACCAGGTCCAATCCTCTAATTCAGGCACCCCCAAACTTCGGCCCTCCAGATGTTTTGGACTACAATCCCCATCATCCCTGACCACTGGTCCTGTTAGCTAGAGATCATGAGAGTTGTAGGCCAAAACATCAGGAGGGCCACAGTTTGGGGATGCCTGCCTAACTGCTACAATCTGCTGTCTGATCAGAGGCAAAGTGCTCCAAAATTATTTGATCAGTGAATCAACTAAAGGTTGAACACCAGCATATAAAGTGTTCATTACTCCCAGAATGACCAGCTCAGAAAATAATTTATTACTTATACCCCGCCCATCTGACTGGGTTTCCCCAGACCTACATTTCTATGCTGTTGCGCAACACTCCTTTTCCAGATAGTAGGTTATGGGAACAAAAGGGCTGTTTTTGTGAGTGCGTTTTAAAATACAATGAATATTGCTTTTTTATTGCTAAGACAAAATAAATTATTAATAAGATTGTAAATAGAAATAGAACAAAATTGAAAAATAAGATTCATCCATGTGCAACATTATTATTATTTAAATGCTTGCCTACAAATCATTCACACGTAATGCCTTCAGGACACAACTCTCTCCTAGTTCACCAGCTACCCAGGAGACCTTTCAGCTAGCTCTTTATTATGCAGGGTTAATGCCATACTCCGCAAGCTACCGTACGGCATGCCATTGTGACGTAAGAGTACGGTACTTGATGTTTTCACGAGAGCTGTTCTCTAAATGTGTCATCTTCTTAATTCATTCTCCCGAAGAGAACAGTAACACGTTACAGCTTTTCGTTGTATCAATATTAATTGCCAATGGCTTGTTTTACATTGGAATCAAATAGCTCACATGGATTAGATTCTAATCTAATTTTTTTATTATTAAAAAAAACAGCTGCGATGAAACAGTCCATTGTTCTCCTGGCAGGAATGGCTACTTTTCTTTTCTTTTCCCAACCAACAGAGGCAGGGAATAAAACCTTACCGATTTGTAACATCTGCAGCAAGTGTAACGGCAGAAGTAATGCTTATGGTTTCAAATCTCATCTTTGTCAGGCTGAGTTCTGATAATGCTCCTTGGAATCCTGCTATGCTGCGGAATTGTTGTTAATTTCATCATGACAAGCCTATGCTGGACGGGTAAAGGCAGTCGCGGGGGAAATGAGACTTCCAGTGGTGCAAGCCTTTCTGCTATGGGAGTGCAAGGTCCCCTCCAAGGCAGGCTTCTTATTCCCTTCAGGGTTCCAAGGCATGGTGTGATTCTTAGAATCATAGAATTGTAGAGTTGGAAGGTACCCCAAGAGACATATAGTCCAATCCTCTGTAATGCAGGAATCCTATCCGCAGCCATCGCTGAGAAGGCTCAAACCAACAGCCTTCTGGTTAACAGCCAGACACACTGACCCTCCCTAGATGTGCAGCATCTAGATGTTCAATAATATCATATGAAAACCTGGATTTGGGAGTCATTGCAACAAACTAGTATGGGCTATCAAAGTCTATGTTTCAGGAGGTGGAGCAAATTAATTCAAATGGGTGGAGGGGGGGCAAGGTTAAAAAAAATCTTTTGGGGTCTTATCTTTGATGATGAGATGTCAAAGGGATTTCATCTTTGTCTCCCCCATTTCCTACCCTGACAAAGATCTAGTAGCCTGCAGTTCTGGGAACTGCAAAGGAAGCTTCCAAGATATATTTACAGTCCACACTTGTTCCATGCCTAGAAAACACAGGTCCAAGTTGCCGCCCTCCTTTCCCATGGAAAACCTGTTCTTTAGCTTTAATTCGGAACAAATGGCGATATGTGGGAAAACCCAATTGCCATTTGCTCTGATTGAGTGCTAAAGCAACAGAAGTAATTAGATTATAACACTGTGGTTAGGATTTGATAGAGGGAAGGTAGGATGCAGCAGAAGGGGAAAAACAACAACAATATGGAAAACAGGGTGGGAAGTCGACAAGAATAAGAGAAAAGACGAAACTGTGTGTTGATTGTATATGTAAAAAAAGTTGAAACTTCATAAAATATAATTGGAAAAAATGTGTGGTCTCCCCCAGGCGAAATCAGTAGGACAAGAGGAAGTATGGAGTTTGGGAGTAACAAACAGAAGGGGAGAAAAGGGGAGAATAACACAAGAAGATTAACTTGCGACTCAGAAGGATAAAACCCATTGAGGCCCATTTGCCCATGTGACTGAACATTAGGATTCATCCCCCAGCTACATGAGAGCAACAAGATAGTTGCTCCTGACTCGGGGCACTTCTAAAGTCACCTCCAGTTTCCCCCCTGGAGAAGTATAATTTAACCAATAGCAAGGTTATCTCCAGTTTATGGAGATAACATGGAAATCCTTTTTCTGCTCTAACAAGAGTTGTTTATCAGAAAAACAGTGTTCAGGTAGCAGCCTCTGAACCTCGACTATGTAAATAAGCTGTGTATATCATGTACCGATGGGGCTATTAAGTATCATTATGAGAACTTGGCTTCCCTCCTAAACCACCAAAGGATATCTGCTGGAATGGCTAGAGATAATATTTAAAACCACTTTAATCTACACTGCAGTTAATGTATCTAGATATGCAAATGGTAAATTTGCTAACAGAGTAGGTGGTACATAATTTAGCATTTTCAATTTACAACAGAACATCTGAAAATATACCCCTATTTATGCTAATCAGTCCTAGCTTTTATTTTCTGGAAGGTATTGCAAACAGGGGCTCTAAAATCTAAACAGAAGTAGTGTGCGGGACAGAAACAAGTTCCAAAAGTAGATTAAATGTATAATCTGGTAATCCACTCCCAGAAGACTCTTAAAAGAGAGAGGGGGGGAAATGAGCAATGGGTACTTAAATAAATTACCCAGAAAATGACTGCTTGAGAGAAGAGTGAATATTATCTCATCAGCAAGATGCACAAAAGAAGGGGGAAACCAGAGAAGTCTAAAAGGGTGGAGATATGGAATCACATCTTGTTACTTGAGTAGTAAAAGGGAAGCTGTGAAATGATCTGTATGGAAAGGACTCTCACAAAATGCAGACCTACGTTAGGTGGAATTCTGGTGCTGTTTCATTTATAATTTACTCATTAGGAAATTCTGCAAGGCGGCAGCATAAGACGGTTTAAATATATTAATGTGAACATTAGTGACTGACTGAAATAAATAAATAACCTTACACCATACTGAATCAAATATGTCTTAAGAAAATTAATTGAGGCAGAAGTGCTAGCTTGGCCCCATGACCGTGGGTGCCCGGGACCATGGGTGCCATGCAGTGTGCATGGCCCTGGCACTGAAATTTGTAGGTGTTCGGCCCCTTCATGGGGAATTTTGTGGGTGCTTGGGCACCCAGGGCCCCAGGGGGTTGGCACCTATGAATTGGTCAAGATTCCATTTTCAGGTCCAGGTTCAGGCAACAAGTGGCGAAACAAGGTGATAATCAGTTGGTGTGGGGAGTAGACCCCTTTCTTTGCATTTTTAGACTGAACTAATACATAGTTGCAATACAGTGGGCTGGTGAAGGCATGCCCAGCCTCAGAGCTGAAGCTCTCTTTCCTTTCCTCTCACTGTGAAGCTAGCCCTTATGTTTATAGCTCCTTTATTTATTTATAAGTAAATCAGCATGATTTACTTATAAATAAATAAGAGAGAAGACAAGAGAAGAGAAGACTCCCTGGAAAAGACCCTGATGTTGGGAAAGATTGAGGGCACTAGGAGAAGGGGACAACAGAGGACGAGATGGTTGGACAGTGTTCTCGAAGCTACCAACATGAGTTTGACCAAACTGCGGAAGGCAGTGGAAGACAGGAGTGCCTGGCGTGCTATGGTCCATGGGGTCACGAAGAGTCGGACACGACTAAACAACAACAACAAATCAGCATATCAGACTAAAACACAGATCAGGCCAACTACAGTCTGATCTACAACTTCCATCTGCTTTGCACAACAATTACTACATTAAAACAATGAAATTAAAGTTAACAAATTAAAAACAAACACGTTACAAGACAGCAGATGGAAAGCAATCAATTTAGTGGTGCCCCTTTAGATCAAATTTCTCCATAGACCTAGGTGAAGAGATTATTCAGGTAAAGCTAAACAGTGATAGCTCCAGCTGTTCCTCTGAGGAGAGGGAGATCCATAGATTTTGCACCACCACAGATAAGTCACTTGTGCATTATGAGCTTTGCCCAATGGCAGCACGTCAAGAAGTGCCTCACCTGCTGGTGGTTTCTGAGTACAAGTCAGACTGCTGGTTTTAACCTTTAAAACTCAAAATCCCCAGGCCCCGATTACTTGAAGGAAGGAACCCATAGATTCCTCCCCATGCTTTGTGATCTTCCATTAAAATTCTTTTGTGACCATCTCACCATCTGATATGGTTGGGGGTCTTTTTGGTAGTGATGCCTTAGCTGTGAAATTTCGTTCTCAGGGCTCCCTAATCCATCTCCCGTTGCAATTTCAGAAGACAGTTATTTCAAACTATTGCCAGATTCAGACTGATTTGATACTTAGCTGCTCTGTTTGTTTTCAATTAGAAATTAAATTGTTTTTATCTGGTTTTTCCATATCTATGGCTTTTCATTGCTACACTTTCTTTGTTTTGAAATTGTTCTTTATGGCTTTCTTTTCATTCTTCTTGGTTTTACCAGCATGGACTGCTTTGAGAATCTTGGGCTAAAAGGTAAAGGTAAAGGGGCCCCTGACCATCAGGTCCAGTCGTGTCCGACTCTGGGGTTGCGGCGCTCATCTCGCTCTATAGGCCGAGGGAGCAGGCGTTTGTCCGCAGACAGCTTCCAGGTCATGTGGCCAGCATGACAAAGTTGCTTCTGGCAAACCAGAGCAGCGCATGGAAACGCTGTTTACCTTCCCGCCGGAGCGGTCCCTATTTATCTACTTGCACTTTGATGTGCTTTCGAACTGCTAGGTGGGCAGGAGCTGGGACCGAGCAACAGGAGCTCACGCCGTTGCAGGGATTCGAACCGCCGACCAGCAAGCCCTAGACTCTGCGGTTTAACCCACAGCGCCACCTGGGTCCCTAATCTTGGGCTACAAAGCTGTTTATAAATTTGAGAGCTGAATAAAATCATCTATAAAGACCTGTGTTTTCACAGGAAAATGAATTGGTGGTGGGTTGAATCCCTGAACTCATACGATTTGTACAACTCACAGTTTTGCACCCCTGTGCCACATCAGGGCAGCTAGATCACATAGGATGCAATCCTAGATTTACTGAACATGGGAAGGGGGCTTCCATCAGATTGCACTGATAGAGCCAATCTCAGTGGCTGCAAACTTTGCTCCTGGAACTTGGCATCTGTTGAAATTCTTACAATAGGAGGTATAGCCAGAACATGGTTTTGCTAGAAGCTGTTTACCTATAGTATCCTCTTAATGGAGGGTCCGGGTTGCGTGCTGGGCCTTCCTCGTAGCAATCGTCACAACTTTGTAATGTTTGGTGGCTAGGCATTGGATTAGTGATGTGTGGGGGAGAGGAGGTGTGGCCATCACCTGTCCCTCCATGATCAAGGGTATTCCGTTATTGGAATCCGGGGTTCTGGATCTCGTCCGAAGAGGGGTGAGGGCCATGCCATGACCCAGCGGGAATCCTAGGGTGAGCTTCAGTCGATTGCCATCAGTGGAGTTCCCTCTTCTAGTGGTTTGTATTTTAATATTTGTTGGAAGCTGCCCAGAGTGGCTGGGGAAACCCAGCCAAATGGGCGGGGTATAAATAAGTTGTTGTTGTTGTTGTTGTTACCAGATTCCCTGCAAGGCAGGCAGGAGTCAGATATCGTCGTAGGTTGCCAAAACCACTCATATTTTGAATTCAATAAAGTTGTGGCCAAAATTCTCCCATTAACATTTAAACTTAAATTACATGTCATTGTGACTTCATTTCCAAGGTTTGTGGCCTTGACGCGCTACATGCTTTAATCATATTTAAACTGCATAATTAGGCTTGTAATGAGTCACTTATCTGGTAGCCTGTGTTGAATAAGAATCACCTCTAGATGACTAGATAAATAAGCTTTTGATAACCAGATGTTTTTTGTCATTCCCCCCCCCCCGGCACCCCAATGCTATGTCATTGATTCCGTAAGTCATAAACCACAAGATGTAAACAGACAGAGTTGTTTCTGAGGGCAAGTAGCTGTTACGAACTTGTTTGCAGAATTTGGGTATTTTATATTTGTTTTTCATCTACTGCTTCTGTCCATTCCACTACAAGGTTTTAGGACCATGAATAATCACTTTGGGATTCCTAATGGAAATCAATTCATAATTGTAAGAAATACATAATAACACCACTACCATTTTTTAAAACATCAATTAAAATAATAGAGTTTGGCTAATAGAACCATGTGTGTTGTGGGCTTTCCTGCATGACATGACGCCACTGAGTCAGCAGTTGCTAGACTGTGAAAGAAAGGAATGACAGGCATTTCCAAATGGTGAGCCACACATTTTCATTTTCAACTGCTCCTGTCCTTTCAATATATAGTATAAGCTCCCAGGTTTTGGAGACGTGCAGCATGAGCCGAGATGGTGTGGTGGTTAGCAAGTCCATGCCAGCCTGGTTCCATCTCTTTTCCTTTATGCTGTTGGTTCAGCACACACATTTGTGATTGATGGGAAAAACGAAAACCTGCAGCTTGGTTGCACAGACAGAAAACACACAGCTTAGCAGAAAGTTAAGCCCGAGACATACAATGCTTGGCTCAGACAGAGCAAGAAATGCTACCCTTTCCCATCTGGCTATAAGGCTCCAGATAAGAAAGTCAACCAGCAAAAATCCCAACCTTATTTACCGCACATTATTGCTGTTCAAGCACCTGAGATATCAAACAGACATTCACAAAGGAATTGACCACTCATGGCAGAGATGTCCTTGACTGCTGTCATCTGATGAAGTGGGCTGCACTCCAAGAAAGCTTGTCCCATTACTATTATTAAAATTTATACACCACTCTTTATCCAAAGATCACAGGATAGTTTACAGTATGAAAATACAAAAATATATAACATAACAACAAACAAAACCATAACGCTTCCTGCAACACTTAAAAAGGCCATCAACAGTTTAAGTAGCCAAAGGAGAATATTTTCACCTAGTGCCTAAAGAAATGCAATGAAGGCGCCAGGTGAGCTTCCCTGCGGAGAGCATTCCACAAATGGGGAGCCACTGCCAAAAAGGCCCATTCTTGCGCCACCACAATATTCTTTGTTTTTCAGCTACAACACAAACTTAGATGGCTACCACTATGGAACTGAATTGCTAGATATCGTTTGAACATCATTCTGATGCAAATGTGTCATATCCATTTGCTTGAAGCTTGTTGTAGAACTGGCATGCATGTTTTTGTTTTACCACTACCTAAGGGTCCCCTCTACTGCACTCTCAAAAGACTCCACATTTTCTTCCTTTCTGCCCCGTACAATTGGTACACGGCAGAACACTTGTGTAATGTCATTTCCCTTACTTCCTTTTAATTACGGTAGATATAGTGAACATGTGGCCCTCCAGAGGTTTTTGGACTCCATTTCCCATCACCAAGGCCAGTATAAGAGCCATCCCCTCCACACGGCTTACTTTTGTTTTAGTGCTATATTGTTGTTATTATTCAATCAATCAATCAATCAATCAATCAATTTATAGACCACTTGACAACATGAATCCATTGAAGAATGTACAGGATAAAAACAGATAAAACCACAAAAACACAAGCTTTAAAAACAGTAAAATCAGTTCAACAATCTCTAAATTCTAAACAATCTCTGCAAACTCCAAAAACAGCAAAACAATTTCTTCAGATAGAAAAAGTGATATTTCATGAATTTCCCCAGGGAAAGCCTTCTTCTGCAGGTGCCTGAACATCACAATGCTAGGTACCAGACTTTGGCTGACAAGTAATTCCAGAGGGCAGGAGTTGCAAGACTAAATACCCAATTGTGATTGTAAGTTGTTTAAAACACAATATTAAAAACAGTTTAAATGTTGTAACCCACCTCAGGACTTTAGGTTGACCAATATAAAGCACCATGTCCACTGATGACACTGCAAATCAATAAATGATAAGAAGGAGCTAAACGTATTCAGTGGCGGAGCTTCATGCTCTGGCACCGGGGGGCCGGAGAGCAAGCAGGGCGGGGCTGGCACGCGTCCCGGGGGTATGGTGTGCCGTGTGGCACATGTTCTGGGGGCGTGACGCGCCACCTGCGGGGGCAGGGCAGCCGCGATGGAACCCCACAGGGATTGCACTGCCCCACTCCTCTTCCTCCGCCAGTGAACCTATCGCTGAACAATCAAATCACATCTGATTTTGATTTTGCTATCTGGAATTAATTCAAAATAACTAAGAGTTCTATACACCAGGTAGATAAGCACCAACAATGTGAGAAAATGCAAGGTTGAAAGATTTTTATTTGGGAAGTATCATAAATTCCCGAATCATTGAAAATGTTATACCAGTCAGCTTGACATTTGGTTCTCACATATTTTTGTGGCATTTCAATACCTACAAAGAGGTATGAGGAAATTATAGGACCTTGGTGGGTTTGATGTACAAGACTTTCAAAGATGTCCCAAGAGTGCAAAAGCCCAAAGCTGTATTATCAAAAGGTATATTTGACCTGACCAGAGTTTTAAATAGTTGGGATTTATATGCCCACTGAAGTAAATGACAGTAATTAGAAGTGTTTCCAAGGAATTTAATTGGTCTGAGGGGAGGGAAGAACCTGAGACGTCTCTTTCATCAGGTATTTCAGATTTTTTTAAATATAAAAAATGGCAATTTCTAAGCATTTCAGGAATAGAATATATGGGGCTGATCCATGCAACCTTTTGGGCAAGTTGGGAAATACTGTAGGCTGAAGTAACCTACCTTACTATTTAGATGTCAGTGATCAATGATCACAACCCTGCAGCCACAAAGGCTCTTTTTGAGTCCAAATGTGGGATAAAAGCAAATGAATGAACATACTTATAAAAAGCAAGGGGGTGGGGGCAGAGAGGAGGAAAAACTGGGGGAGGTTGACTCCTTGGCATAGTATTTGCTCCTGAAGGTCTACTCCCCAAAGGTTGTCCTAACAGCAGAATTAAGACAAAAATTACAGGAACTCGTTTAAATTTTTGTTACCCTTGGTGCACTACTAGAGACTGAATATCATATCCTTTCTCTCCTACCCTTATATGAAACCTCTCAAATGTAGCTTTCTGCTGAATAAATATATCTCTGTAAGCCATTTTATCTGTACATTATTGATTAGGGCTCAGGGAGTGCTGAAGACCCCTAAGCACAGTTAGACCTTCCATCTGATCACTGTGGTTGACACGGCGAGCATTTCTTTAAGGTTTGTACAAGCTGCAAACAAGGGCCAACTGACTCCCCATTGGATCTCAGATTAAAAGTATGGAATTTGCTGTAGATCTCCCAGTAGTAACACCTGACTTTTCAAGATGCATGCTGTTAACAGTGTTTAAAACCAAACAAGTAGAACATATTGGTGGGGTGCGTGCAAAGGAGAGGAACCAAACCTGCCAGAAGAGAGGGAGGAAATATCCTTGGTCTGGTACCTACTATATCCTCCAGAGGATTTCTCTCTCCCCACCCCAAGCCCAACTTTACAGATATAATAATCCCTTTCTTTCTTTGTTGGCTTCTTTCCAGAAGCTCACCCATGAGCAAAAAGCCAACGGAATGGAATGTTTACGGGATCAAATAATTGCACATTTAAGACACTTGAGCAGGTTACAGCTGGGTCTAGCCATGTGAGGCCAGCCTGCAGCTCTTAACAGCAGAGGAGGTTTATATTAGCATGGGTTTGCAAAGAGAGGCATCACGACAAGCACGCGCTTACATTAACTGCAAAAGCAACACAGGGACTTGTTGACATTGCAAGCTGAGTGTGGTTTAATGTGGAGTATAGTGAAACTGATTTAAAAGCAGCTGTATGGCGGAATCTTCACAGAAAACATCTGGGAATCACTACATACGTCACCTAAAGTTGTGTGCGGGTCAAGGTATGACTCTAGAATTTATATTATTCAAGCACTAGGCCCAGCTCACATGTCGTGGCGAAATAGTTAAGTGGTCTACCATGAATACAGAGGTTGCTGTTGCTTCTCCCCTGTGGTTTACCATGCCATGCAAACACAGTCACTGTAAACATTTAATAAAGTGGGTCATTTGTCCAAAGACCCATTGCAAAAGTATCCAACTGCTTCTGCTTATAATCCCAACAAGGTCACACAGTTGACCAGATATTTTGACATTTATTTCTTAATACAAAAGAATACAGGTCTATTAATTCCAAGTAACGTCAGACTTCTAACAGTGCCACCGTATGCATATTTATTCAAAAGTAAGACCTGCTGAGTTCAGTGGGGTTTCCTTCCAAGGAAGTATGCATAAGATAGCAGCCTCAATCTATCTTTGTAAGTAAATTGATTTAACCTGTTATAGATCCGTTTCCTTTTAAAAGTGGGGCAGTTAGGAAATTTTACACTCTAAAAGTACCCATGTTTTTTTTTATGGGAGTTCCAGTTCTGCTGTATTTGGGAGTCCTCTTGCTCACCCTTGGTAGAAAAGGAAGCAGGCTACAATCCTAAAGATACCTACAGCGGTACCTTGGTTTACAAACACAATTGGTTCCGGAAGTCTGTACTTAACCTGAAGTGTACTGTACTTATTTAACCTGAAGCGAACTTTCCCATTGAAAGTAATAGAAAGTGGATTAATCTGTTCCAGATGGGTCTGCGGAGTACTCAACCTGAAGCGTACTTAACCCGAGGCATGAGTGTAATTGGTTCCGGAAGTCCGTACTTAACCTGAAGCGTACTTAACCTGAAACGAACTTTCCCATTGAAAGTAATGGAAAGTGGATTAATCCGTTCCAGATGGGTCCGCGGAGTACTTAAACTGAAAATACTCAAACCGAGGAGGTGTACTTAAACCGAGGTATGACTGTACTAGGGAGTAAGACCCATTAAACAAAATGGGACTTACTTATGAGTAGACATGTAGAGGCTTGTACTGCCATGCTGCAACTAAGATTCACTTAACTCGATGAGTCTGACTTCTGAGTAGACATGTACAGGGTTGCACTGTCAGAAAATAGTTTGTATGCACAAAATTGGATAGAAAAATTTGAAACCTAAACAACATGAGTCTTTTTTAAAGAAAAAAATCTATTGCTGATGTGAAGATAGCATTCTGAGAAATCTCATTTTGATTAATATTTCTCACTTTATACATATTTACATGACACAAACTAATGGTTTGAGATAATGCTCTTTAAAGTTTCTATTGCTCCCATTACCTCACAATTGGTTTGAACAGGAGCCTTAAACTTAATTCACTTGTTTTCATCATTGCAAACAGACTATTATTTAAGAAAATGCGCTGCTAAATGCCGAAACGTTTTAAGAGGATTCTGTACAAACAAGCAGCAATTTGAATTCATATGGCAGATCTGTTTTCCTATATGAAAAAGGAGCATAGATTGCATAGCCCTAGCACTGCAGCCCTTCCCTTCCAGTGTACAATAGCCAGGTGCTTCTGTTTGAAGCGAAATATACGATCTGTTAATGGAATGCCATCTACCACAGCTGCTTGGGCAATGGGGCAATTTATGATGAAGGTATTTTAAATAAATGATATTTTAAATAAATAAACTAAATAAACGTGGCAACGAAGTTTTTCACCCACTAAAATCAATGGCCCTAAGTTAGTCATGTGCATTCATTTTATTGGCTTTGCCCTGAATACGATTAATGTTGGGTGCAATGTGTACAGGCTATTCAGGGGGCAGAGTTCAACGCACACATCTTTGCCCAGCTTTGCTTCCAGCTGCAGCTCCTCACGTAGCGCTGGGTGCCACAAGGGTCTTTGGGTATTCCTTAGCAACTTTTCGGGAATGCTCACAGGGCTGGGAGTGCAATTCAAAATGTCTTGGGGTGCAGAGGAATTGCAGTTATTTGGATCTTGGCCAGTATGTGCAATACAAATGGACCAACACTGAGAGATTTGAAATATATTCATACATTTCAAATATTATAAATAGGAAGACACACCTGGCAACTTTGACATGTACCTGACCCCTTTCTGCCAGTTTTGCCCAAAGCTTGGAGCCAATCTATGACTCCAATTTGTAAATCTGGATCTGGCTTGCTCCAGCCTGAACTGATCTAGACCTGGTCCAACCAATCCAAATCAGAATGAAATAATAAAAATAGCATGTGGCTAACAATACAAAATAAAATAACTGTGCAACCGCACTAGGATAGAAAACACACGTTGTTTCTTATAGTTAGTGTAAACAACAACAACAAATTCTTAGCAACAAGAAGAGAATTTTATAAAAAAAATAAAACATACAACAAACAAACAAACAAACAAAAGAATAGGATTGAGATTGACTGGAAAAAGGTAGAAAACATATATAAGATTTAAAAAATGCCAACAGCTCCACCAAACACCTTCTAACAGACAGAATTTACAAAAGAATTCTGCATTTTAAGACTCCCCACCTCCCCTCAAAGCACAATAATTGGATATGCTTGGGTAAGGTAAAGGTAAAGGGACCCCTGACCATTAGGTCCAGTTGTGGCCGACTCTGGGGTTGCGGTGCTCATCTCGCTTTATTGGCCGAGGGAGCCGGCGTACAGCTTCCAGGTCATGTGGCCAGCATGACAAAGCCGCTTCTAGCAAACAAGAGCAGCACACGGAAACACTGTTTACCTTCCCGCCAGAGTGGTACCTATTTATCTACTTGCACTTTGACGTGCTTTTCAACTGCTAGGTTGGCAGGAGCAGGGACCGAGCAACGGAAGCTCACCCCGTTGCGGGGATTCGAGCCGCCGACCTTCTGATGTCATATAGAGGAGGGAGAAAGGTTGTTTTCTGTTGTTGCAGAGAAGCAGACACAGAGCAATGGATTCAAACTACAAAAAAAGAAGATTCCACCTAAACATTAGGAATAACTTCCTAACAGTAAGAGCTGTTCGGCAGTGGAATTTGCTGCCAAGGTGTGTGGTGGAGTCTCCTTCTTTGGAGGTCTTTAAGCAGAGACTTGACAGCCATATGTCAAGCCATATTTGATGGTGTTTCCTGCTTGGCAGGGGGTTGGACTGGATGGCCCTTGTGGTTTCTTCCAACTCTATGATTCTATGATCGGCAAGCCCTAGGCTCTGTGGTTTAACCCACAGGGCCACCTGCGTCCATATGCTTGGGTAGGGTGAGCATATTTTAGCCCTGCAGCTCTTATTAAGCAAAGTTTAGCTCCTTCCCCCAATGACTGTGAATGGAGAGTGTTGGTTGGGGTGAGATCAGAGGTCTTGCGTCGGGGGCGAGGCGTGGCATGCATCACATAATGATGCATCGTCAGGAGGAGGCCAAGCGCAGAGTCTGGCACAGTGTGCTTCCTCTCTTGCACTCAGGAGCAGCCAGCCACTGAACCACACCACACTCAATCTCCTCCACCCCCTCAACATTGCGGGGGCCTGACCCTCTGAAAGCAAATATTGAGGGGGCCAAAGACCCCTGTGCCTCTAGGAGTTGGAGCACCTTGATGAGATCATTCTAGCCTTCCTCTGGCTCCCCTCCCCACACCTTGGCACTCTCCTTAAATGGGATGGTAATTAATGACAACTTTTTGGAGTCACACTTCTGGCTTTCTGAGAGACTGTATTGAGCTACAGATCTACCCAAAGCTGCATAAATGGATTCAGCACAAGCTAACATCCCTGCAATGATTTGCAGCTGCTTCAACCCAATCTGGACAGGGTACAAATTGGCCCAATTCAGTTTTGGATTCAGCCAAATCTGGTGCACAGCCTTATTTTTGGCAGCATTAAAACAGAATGTGGGCTATCCCTTTATCTTCAGAAAGATGCAAAGTACTTCCTTCTTTTACGCGTAGCTCAGTTGCAGAGCAGTTTCCATGCATGCAGAAGGTCTCAAGTTCAATCCACAGCATCTCCAGGTAGGGCTAGTTTAAAGCTCAGGAGATCCTCTCTGTGTTGACAATACTGAACTGAATGGACCAATGGCGTGGTTTAGTATAAGGCAGCTTCCTATCACTGGCAGAGGAAGAGGAGTGCAGGGGGAACACACCACTCCTGGCAGCGTGATCCCAGCAGGGTGCCATCGCAGCTGCCCCTCCCCGCCTGCGCTGGGCGCCACGATACAAGTCTATGGTACAAGTGTGCTCTGGGTGAAGTAGAGATCCTTTTTATCCACTGTGAATTTGCCATCTTTCAACTTAATTATACGTCCCCTTGTTCCTGTGCTTTGAGACACAGAAGAAAAGAGCATCTCCTAATCTGTCCTCAGTACCATTCATCACTTTCTATACATTTATCATGTCTTCTCTTATTTGTCTTCCTCCCAGAGCTATCTCCAGCCTTTTGGATCCCTCGTTGAAGATGGCTTTCCCAGGCCCAGAGTAATTTCCTTTGTAGTTGCCGCTGTTGTTACCCAACTAAACTTCTTCCTAAGCAGCAATATTCCTTTCTTAGGTGAACTGCAACACAAGGAATTTCAGTAGAAAGCAAATAACTGTTTCTCTAATGGCATTTTCAATGTGCACTTATTATATACCACATCTCTTTTGTGTGTATGTCCTTGATAACTCAGATTCATTTTCGGAAAGTGAGCAAAGAGAAGTCTCTGAAGAACACTTTAACTGACAATGCTTTGTCCTCCTCAGCTGAGTTCAGCAGTGGAATAGAACAAAAAGATGGAGACAGACAGATATTTTAAAATGTAGTGAGAAAGGTTATGATACACATATTGCTGTATTCTGAAGGCGTTCATTTTCAGACAGAAGATGTGTATTTGAAATCAAACCACCTCCACCATGCTTTGATAGGCTGTGTTTGAACATAACAATAAGCTATGGCTTATGATTGTGGGAACAAGACTAGGTGAGCCTTGGGGTCATGTGCTGCCCCTTCTCCAGTGTACAAAGGTAAAGGTAAAGGTACCCCTGACCGTAAGGTCCAGTCGCGGACGACTCTGGGGTTGTGGCGCTCATCTTGCTTTACTTGTCGAGGGAGCCGGCTTACAGCTTCCGGGTCATGTGGCCAGCATGATTCTCCAGTGTAGCCTTGAGCAAATCAGAAACTTTCACTTCCAATTAACTACAATTTAGTGTTACATCCAAATGCCATGCTGTGGTTAATCTCAACATTTGTTAATTGAAACCAGTCACCTTCATAAAGGTTTGAAGTTGGCTTGTTTCAACAAACCATAGTAAAGACTAACCACAGTCATATGGGTTTGGGCATAACACTAAACTGTGGTTTTTTAAAATGGAAGTTTCTGATCTCTTCCTCACAGCTGCACCAGAGAGCAAGTGAAACATATAAACAGACCTGAGATGAAATAGCCGATACTGTACATCTATTGTCAGGCCTATGTGGACATTATGTAGTTTATTGTTACGGGAATGAACTTGGGTGATCCATGATTTTCAGTGTTGTGATAGCCCCTTGGAAATACAACCACATAGATATTATTCCAAGTAGTAAGCTCCCCACACCATAGCTGTCAAGTTTTCCCTTTTCTCGCGAGGAAGCCTATTCAGCATAACGGAATTTCCCTTAAAAAGAGGGAGAACTTGACAGCTATGCCCCACACAGTTCCAGTGACTTTCATGAACAAAGGGTTGCTTGGTGTTGTAAAAATCTATGTGATTGCATGGAGGCATGCTTCACAGATGTGGCTTGCCATATGGAAAAGTTGCCATATGGCTGCATTTTCATTCTAAGTACCCTTCCACATTGCAAGTTGCATGTGTGAATCAAGTTTTAAAGCAATCCAATTTCCTCCTAACATTGTGTCTCTCACTTTATAGCTGTCTGTGTTTCAAGTCAACAATATGTTCATCTAAGTATGATAGTGTGGTTTCAAGTTGCACTACCATTGACTCATCTGGGCAGAGGGAAAATTAGACTGCAACTGTTCCAGTGAAATAGTAACCCATGGCAGCAGGCTTTATAAAACTGACCAGAAGAAGGTGCAGAACAAAAACAAACCCCTGTACCCATTTTCATATCTGACTGCCCGTCCACCTTGTCCAAAGCTGATAATCATCTGGATAACTTTTTAATGTAATTTAATTTTTGTCCATCTTCCTTGCATGTATCGACCATTTGAATATGGCCATGACATTTATAGGTAAATTTAACACAATTCTTTCCTTTTCCCCCAACTAGATGCTATTTTGAAAGGTCTATTGTAGCACATCACATATTAAACAAAGAAGCAGCTGTAACTGAGCAGAAAGGGAATAATCCCACAAGTCCCCTCGGTGTGCATTCCCAAGGTGAACTAGATGGACTCTAAAGAAAAATGTGTATTTTAATAACTTTTAAATCCCCATCGCTCTGACACTAGCTTCAAAACAAACAGCAAAAGAGGTTCGAGAAAGCACTGTAACCTTTTCAATATTCTTCATTAAACTCCACCATGTATGGCCCCCAGAGTGAATTGCATCATCAAATCAATGGCACCAAAGCCAGCTCTGATTTATGAAAGACCTCACCATGCCGTCTTCATATACTATTTATTTAAGCACCAAAATGTCTTACCTATAGATCCCTAAGTAATTACACACTGAGAAGACTCACACAGTGCAGCTTTTCAAGCGAAGGAGGTGGGCATTTCAGAAACAAAAAGACTTTTCACAACTGAATTCAGGCTTATACTATAGACTTTTAGGCACATTTTGCTTTGGGTTTTTAACAGCTTGGCTGAATTAAAAGAAAAGGCAGCTAGCAAAAAAAGGGGGGATAGTATGTACATATTTTCATCACAGTATAGAGTGGGATAGAATCCTGAGATAGGGTCCACCATAAACAACAACAAACATCTCATCTAACCTGGTCACTAAGCAATAGTCCTCTTTCTCTTCTGCTTTGCTGCAACCGCTGCAACTGCTGACCCTTTGTCCTGTCCATCTTACTTAGATTGAAAACTCTGTGGGCACAGGACCATGCAATGTCTTTGTTCTCTACAGCACCTTGCACACAGCTGGTATTAAATATGCAAAGGTTTCTCCCCCCCCCTTTAAAATGTTGTTAGCTTTTTAGTACCTGTTTCAAAAGTGGTTATAAGATTCAGAGAATATTTCTGCGCCCTGGCACTACAGAAAATATATGGGATCAACATGGGACAAAGGAGAACATTTTGGCGCAATTTATGAGATCCCATTCATTCCAGCACTGGAGACCAGGGTTCATGCTGAGGATACGTACAATATCTTTTTACCTATTTGTGCACAACACAATAACTTCTTCTTCTTCTTCTTCTTCTTCTTCTTCTTCTTCTTCTTCTTCTTCTTCTTCTTCTTCTTCTTCTTCTTCTTCTTCTTCCTCCTCCTCCTCCTCCTCCTCCTCCTCCTCCTCCTCCTCCTCCTCCTCCTCCTCCTCTCTCCTCCCTCTTGCTATTCTTTGGGATCAGTGCAGCAACAATTGCTTCTATAGCAGCTGATTTCAGCTAAGCTGCACACCTCATTTAAACTTAACCCAACTGATTGAGACAAATGAAAATTGGTTTCATTTTTTTAATCCACAATCCACAAAGCCTACCCCACATCCAGTGTTCACATGTCAGAATCTGTATGACCATTTAAAGAGTTGGAACTAATGGAATGACTGTACTTTCTCACCATTACTACTTCAGGCAAAGCACCTCCATTTCAGATTTCCAGAAGAAACAGGACAATAATCCCATCAATTTTTCCTAGGTCTTGTAGTGCTTTTTTTTAGATGTCCAAACAATTGGTTCTATAAGCATGGACTCAAATAACATCACCTACTAACATGCTCGTCCATCAACGTAGAAATAGCAATAACTCCTTTTCTCTCATAACTAGAAGAACCACACTGTATTTATCAACTTTTAAACGGAACTTGCCAAAATGTCATTTTCTTGATTAGTTCAAAATGACAGACTCCCTGGTATAATAGAAGGTCTACAACACTCTCAGTAATGGACAATCCCTGGAGACTAATCGTTTCCAGGAAATGTGAATGCTTTGTAAAAGGCACTACTTCATACTTGGATAAGAAGAAAAGTTGTATCACAATTGTTGAGTGGGCTTCCTGATGGCTTCACTTTGTCAATTTTTGTTGTTGTCTAAAGTGCTATTCTTTTTAGTCCAACACGCTCACACTCAGTTGGTTTTACATGATTTTAAACCACCTTCACAGGGCTAGCACTGGCAAGGAGGGTATAATCCATTTGGTCCCCTAAACACTTAACGGCTCTATGAATCCCAAGCAGATGCTTTTGAAAGGTAAACATAACAGCACAAAAAATCAAGATCATGGCCACTGGTCCCATCACCTCCTGGCAAATAGAAGGGGAAGAAATGGAGGCAGTGAGAGATTTTACTTTCTTGGGCTCCTTGATCACTGCAGATGGTGACAGCAGTCACGAAATTAAAAGACGCCTGCTTCTTGGGAGAAAAGCAATGACAAACCTAGACAGCATCTTAAAAAGCAGAGATATCACCTTGCTGACAAAGGTCCGTATAGTTAAAGCTATGGTTTTCCCAGTAGTGATGTATGGAAGTGAGAGCTGGACCATAAAGAAGGCTGATCGCCGAAGAATTGATGCTTTTGAATTATGGTGCTGGAGGAGACTCTTGAGAGTCCCATGGACTGCTAGAAGATCAAACCTATCCATTCTTAAGGAAATCAGCCCTGAGTGCTCCCTGGAAGGACAGATCGTGAAGCTGAGGCTCCAATACTTTGGCCACCTCATGAGAAGAGAAGAATCCTTGGAAAAGACCCTGATGTTGGGAAAGATTGAGGGCACTAGGAGAAGGGGACGACAGAGGACAAGATGGTTGGACAGTGTTCTCGAAGCTACGAACATGAGTTTGACCAAACTACGGGAGGCAGTGCAAGACAGGAGTGCCTGGCGTGCTATGGTCCATGGGGTCACGAAGAGTCGGACACGATTAAACGACTAAACAACAACAACAACAGCACAAGGTAGCCCTGCAGAATCAGGTCAGGTCCCTCTAGTTCAGAATCTAGATTCCTACAGTGGCCAACCAGATACTGTAACTCCAATAAGCTAAGTTCTCAAGAAGTTATCAGGCTGCTCCACTGCTATGCCACATATAGCTTCATACAGCCTTCATGGCTAATAGTCGTGGAAAGACCACTCCTTCATTAATTCGCCCAATCCCCTTCTGAGTTGGAGGCCGCCACCACATCTTGAGACAGTTCATTCCACAAGTTATGTATGTGTTGAACAAAAAAAAGTATACAATATGCAGTTTTCACTGTTTCACCCCCTCATAGCTTTTCTTCCTGTAGGGTTTAGAACACAAACATACACTTTGAACCCCACGGGGGAAAGCTACCTGGGGAGTAATTTAGAACAGAGAAATTGTGCACAAGGAAAAGGTTAAGTACCCTGCCCACCCCCCCTGCCGCTTCTATGCTCTAAATCCACCCACATCCATATGTATGCTTTTTCTTTTTTAAAAAAGCATCAGGACTCCGTTACACGCTTTTGTATAAAATGTGTACTTAGCTCCAACAGTTATTGGAAATGCCACATATTCCGTTATTTTCAATCAAAGCCACCACCTTTGCTCTGAGATCAGAATTTGTTCCACTATATTCAAATAGCTTTTGATTAAAAAATATATTATTTTTTGCCACTTTAAGACAAACGCTGGACTGATAAGAAGGCTCCACTGTTAAGAGCTGAGCACTATATCCTGGATATATCTCATTAAGTTTTTTAAAGTACGTCTGCATGGTGCGAAAACATGCTGCAGGTCTGAAAGGCTTAATAGGGCTAATTACCACTTCCAAATATATTCAGATTTTAAAATCTCATTGGGCAGCATCCAACACACAGCTGAGAGCACTTGTGAGATATGCAGCCAAACCCTATGCATGTTAACCTGGAGGCAGGTCCTACTATATTCGATGCGAATTAGTGCCAAGGAAGTATGCATAGGAGCATGGGTTGAATCCAGGAGGCCCAGTACTTGTTTAAGCTTTCAAATGCCTTTGAAAATATATTTTATTAGAGTTACTGTATATTTTACATAAGTTAATTTTTAGACATGACATTGAATCATGAGAGCAAACACCATAGAGACAATATACTATACTTTTCTGTGTACAAGACTATGCTTTTTTACTCTAAAATAATGTTCAAAATCTGGGGTCGTCTTAAATCGGAGTCCCCCAAAATAGGGGGCATCTTATACATGGGGGCATCTTATTATAGATGGAAAAATACGGTATATAACACAGTGCAGTCAACCAACAAAGTTTTCGACTTTCAGTTGGATGAGCCAACAGTTCCTCTGCTAGGATGATAAAAACATATAAATTTAATTCACACATTCCAAATTTCCAATGAAATTTTGGTGTGGTGTGTAGATGCACCTTTTTATTCAGGCTTATGGGGGTAGAATGGTGTTGTCTGGCTTTTATTGACTGGATTCCTGCTATCTGCTTTGGGTTTTGTTTTGTTATTAAAATATTGTCTGAATTGTTGTAAGTGGAATAATTTCTATTTGGTTTCTAATATATATATTAATGTTTTTATTTATTTGACAATACATTTCCCATTGATATAATATTTGATATTGTTTTGAGAGCCTTCACTCAGATTTCTGAATTGCAAACATCTTTTCGAATTCATTTTTTCCTCTCTCTCAAATAAGCACATTTAAAATTAAATTTGAAATTTGGAAAGATACCAAATTTGACTGCTTGTTACTCATTTTCTAAACCTGCTCAAATGATGTTAGATCAGCAGCAGCAGCAGCAGCAAAAGCAAAAGCAACGTTAAATATACGGGTAGAAAAATACTGTTATAATTGTCTAGTATTACACACCCATATCTCTTTGCACATAAGGAGATAATGTTCCTTTCAGGGGACTCCATATATTTAAATGTAGAAATGTATGCAAATATTATTCTAACACTTGAACTCTATAAGCTGTCCAAGGGAATTTTTTTAAACTCTTTCAATACAATTGCTTGTTTTAGTTATGTCTGCCTAAGTTTAGCTACCTTCAAAAGCCATGGAAGCCTTGCAAACAAATTAGCTGCTTGATACTAAACCAAGGAATTTGGAGCTGCGGGTCTGCTGTAACAAATTTTGAACATTTAATAAACACTCCCACCCTGAAACTCTGGAAACTTGACTGTGGTGTACTGCGTTCAAGCAGGGAATGTGTGGCTGGAAACTGCTGGTACTCTCATTAACCCATAATTTGCAGATATTTTGTAGATATACCATAAAGAGGATGCCATGACATAGGAGGGCATCTGAGAAATGTGGACAACTGGATTTTTTCTTTTAGTAGGCTGATAAATGGTAAGGATCACCAGTTATCTTGATAGTATTAAATGGCTTGCAGAGACTTGCTATTACAGAGCACAAAATTATGTTGGTGATTCATATTTCTGCTAAGTTATAGTTTGTTGCGGTCGCTGAAGAATTTATCAGTTCTTTGTATACAGCATATGACATTGTAAGGGATTGTGCAAATACATTTAGTATCTGCTCTCCTTAACGCTATTCATAGGCAGTCAAATGACTATGAATCATGTTCAGCAGAATAAATACTTTAAAAACCCACTATTCTGGCAGCACAATCCTGACCATGACAACTCAGAATAAGTCCTACTGAACTCAACAAGACTTATTCTCAGGTAAACTGGATTAGTATGACAGCCTTATTTACATACATCACCTGCTATCCCTAAAACACTTTATAAGTTTGCTAACATGTACAATTAGTATGTTTAATGACTACAAATACACATACACAATTGAGTACAGTGGTACCTCGCAAGACGAATTTAATTCGTTCTGTGAGTCAATTCATTTTGCGAAAAATTCATCTAGCGAATCCCATAGGAATGCATTGAATTTTTTTTAAAAAAATTGCCCATAGGAACGCATTAATTGAATTTCAATGCATTCCTATGGGAAACCGCGATTCGCTAGACGAATTTTTCACAAAACGAATTCGTCTTGCGAGGCAACCTCCAATCGCAAAACCCATTCGTCTAGCGAAAAATACGTCTAGCAGGGCATTCGTCTAGTGAGGTACCACTGTACTTTGTGTTTTGGATGTTTTGTCTGAATGCACTGCAATAGTCTAACACAGCAGTTGTAAACAAGGAGCTGAGAGGAGTGATATCTATCACCACTTCTGAAGCCTTACTGCTTTGTACCAGCTAGGAAGAAGGTGAGGCCCCCCCATTTTTTCCCTTCTTTTTGACTGCGTCAGCTCCAAAACTGGACTCCTGTTTGGATCTCCCTCCTTCAGGGATCACTGCTTGCTGTAAGTGGGGGACCCAACACCCTCAGCCATCAACATGGGGGAGAGAAACCTACATGCTAAGACTCCCAAACTCTCAATGAGGTGTGTGTGTTCATGTGTATGATTGTGTCCAAAGATAACTTGCAAGTGTTGAGGCATAACTGTACCTGTTGCTCTTAATCATATTATTCTATCCCTCAGGTTCTAGGAAGGTTATGAATAGGGCTGACACAAAATTACTTATTTAGTTTCATGTCCATTTTCATCATTCTCAAAAAGCGCATCCACCCTCCCCAAGTGATTTTTCATTGCTTCCTACAAACATATATTCACGTTCAACACCTTTTTATTCCCAAGCTGCTACTTATTCTTGCAACCATCAACCTTTCATTCACAATATGACACCAGAAACGTCTGTAAACAAAATCATATGGGTTGCTACAGCCAATCAGATCAGACATCAGCAAAGGCCAATCGCTGTAAGGACAAAGAAGAAAAATGACACCGAGAAGACATTGCAGGCAGGAGAGGGTCAAAGAACACCCAGACAATGCAAATGTGAGAGGATGGAGAGTAATAGTAGTAGTAGTAGTAGTAGTAGTAGTAGTAGTAATAAAAATAATAAAATATACAAATGGATGACTATATCTTCTTCTTCTTTGGTGATCACTGCTGAGTAAGATTGTCTTCCATAAACACGGTTTTAACAATGAATCCGCAAGTGACTGTGGAGGCCAATTCTGGACCCACATGTTCTTCCACAGTGGGGACATTGGTTTCCAGGCGGGAGTTGATCACGGTGTGAATTTGCCAAGCATGCTTCCTCTTAGCATGTTTCTCCCTGGAGTCCTGAGTTCGAGTGTCTTCAAAGCCCATGGGACCTTTGGTAAAGGCTGTTCTCCAATTGGTGCACTCGCAGGCAAGTGTTTCCCAATTGTTGGTGTTTATACTACATTTTTAAAATTTTGCCTTGAGACAGCCTTTAAACCTCTTTTGTTGACCACCAGCATTACGCTTTCCATTTTTAAGTTTGGAATAGAGTGGTTGCTTTGGAAGACTATAATCATTTTGTTCCTGCGATTGAATGCTCTCTCTGTACTGCAGAGGGGAAGTCTTAAGGTTGTCCTCTCCATGTGCAGTGCAAGTATACTTCTGAATATCAGATGTAGGGGCAAACAAGCAAAAGCTTCATTTCCTGCCCTGCTTCAAACACCCAGTGACTGGTGATTAAACAGAAACAGAAGATTGGACTGTGACACAGCAAGGGAATCACATTCTGATCAAATCAGTATTTTATTATTTATTTGAAAATGTATGAACTGCTGCTTCTTCCTCATAACAATGTACTTGTTATGTATTTCCAGGTGCTTATGGAAATACACAACAAGTACATTGTTATGAGGAAGAAGAAGCAGTTCATACATTTTCAAATAAATAATAAAATACAACCTAGCAGTTCAAAAGCACGTCAAAGTGCAAGTAGATAAATAGGTATCGCTCCGGCGGGAAGGTAAACAGCGTTTCCGTGCACTGCTCTGGTTCTCCAGAAGCGGCTTAGTCATGCTGGCCACAAGACCTGGAAGCTGTACGCCAGCTCTCTCGGCCAGTAAAGCGAGATGAGCGCCGCAATCCGAGAGTCATCTGCGACTGGACCTAAGGGTGAGGGGTCCCTTTACCTTTACCATGCTATTATACAGGCACCCCCAAACTTTGGCCCTCCAGATGTTTTGGACTACAATTCCCATCATCCCTGACCACTGGTCCTGTTAGCTAGGGATCATAGGAGTTGTAGGCTAAAACATCTGGAGGGCTGCAGTTTGGGGATGCCTGCTCTTATATAACCGAAGGTGGGCTGTATCCAACTAAGTTCTACTTAGAGCCAATAAAATTAATGAACCTCAGTTAGTCAAGTCTAACTTAGTAGACATTGATTACAATGCAATTCCAAGACCATGTAAAAGTTTTTACATCAAAAGCTTCAAGGAAATGAGGTGCATGTCAACAAAACAAAAATCAGAATAGCAGAATTACACTGGTTACATATTTTTTATTGAACTTTCTACTCCAGCACCCCATTTCCCAAAAGAAATAGTGATACATTTGGACTACATGCATTTATTATTCCCATTATTCCTTTTTAATTTTACATTTTGTTCATGCTTTTGGTTGATAAAACTGTCATTGCAACCTGTCAAATTAGCCTGGAGTCAAAATTAATGTGAGAAGAGACGGAGGGCTTGAGACTTGTATTCGTTTTCACACATTTGTTTTTCTATAGTGCTTCATGCCACAAAGTTAAAAAGGACCCTTTCTCTCCCTTTCACCATGGTTTCATTATGAGAGAATTATAAATATCGCTGCAGTTCAGAATTTAAGAAGAAAGAAAGAAAGAAAGAAAGAAAGGGGAAAAAGAAGAAGATGCCACTAGAATTCAGTAGTGAACAGTGATTGTTCTCTCCCACACCATATCAACACATCTTGGATAGAGGTTCAGAACATTTTCCCCAGTATAAATTAACAAATGCTGAACAAAAATAAGGTGAGAACAAAATAAGATTTTAAAACATGCACTGAATTTTTAATAGGCAAGAGTAATTGGAGAAGGGGGGGGGGAGAATGCTACACGAGGGCATAATAAACCAGTCCTTGATCTGTCTCTGCCATCTGTATGTCTGGATTTATTTATACTTTCACATAGGAGCATATTGGTTAGCAAGAAATGAAATCTTGCCCCTGTTCAGTGAACTAATATGATCAAGGAAAGGATTAGATTCAATATAATTGCATCACTTATATACAATGTTTAATTTCATCCTATCACTTAACCATCCTAATCATTCCCTTCATCCGACCAATTTGATCATATCATTTATAAACACAATTTGCTAACCAATATTTTTCCTAGCCAGTTGGAGAACTGATTGTGCATTGGGCTTGAGTATATGTGATTATTTCCAAGTGTCCAATGTAGTACCCTGAATGTTCAAATGATTACGGAATACTGTCACTGTAGGAGCGTACAAACTTTTGAGTTACATATTACTCATTAGGTAGAATAGAAAATTAGATACTTCTCAGCGAGAAAGACAGAGACATTGGGCTAATGGCACAAATTATTGCTCCGCTTCAAATAACTTATAATTAGGGGCTGAGCTGAAACTACTCACAATTTATGTGAACTTTTTTTTGGCAATGTGGAAAAGTGCCCCCCTCTTTTCAATCATTCCTTGGCATACCTTAGGAAAGAAGGTCCTGTGTGAGTGCCTGGAGGCGGTTGGAGGATGGATGATGGCTAAGAGATTGAGGTTGAATCCTGACAAGACAGAAGTACTGTTTTTTTGGGGGGGGAACAGGGGGTGTACGTGCGTGGAGGACTCCCTGGTCCTGAATGGGGTAACTGTGCCCCTGAAGGACCAGGTGCGCAGCCTGGGAGTCATTTTGGACTCACAGCTGTCCATGGAGGCACAGGTTAATTCTGTGTCCAGGGCGGCTGTCTACCAGCTACATCTGGTACTCAGACTGAGACCCTACCTGCCCATGGACTGTCTCTCCAGGGTGGTACATGCTCTAGTTATCTCCCCCTTGGACTTCTGCAACACACTCTACGTGGGGCTACCTTTGAAGGTGACCCGGAAACTACAACTAATCCAGAATGCAGCAGCTAGACTGGTGACTGGGAGCGGCCGCCGAGACCACATAACACCGGTCTTGAAAGACCTGTCATTGGCTCCCAGTACGTTTCCGAGCACAATTCAAAGTGTTGTTGCTGACCTTTAAAGCCCTAAATGGCCTCAGTCCAGTATACTTGAAGGAGCATCTCCACCCCCATCGTTCTGCCCGGACACTGAGGTCCAGTGCCAAGGGCCTTCTGGTGGTTTCCTCACTGCAAGAAGCGAAGTTACAGGGAACCAGACAGAGGGCCTTCTTGGTAGTGGCGCCCGCCCTGTGGAACACCCTCCCATCAGATGTCAAAGAAGTAAACAAATATCTTATCTTTAAAAGACTTCTGAAGGCAGCCCTGATGTTTTAATGTATTTTTAATCTTTTGTTGGAAGCCACCCAGAGTGGCTGGGGAAACCCAGCCAGATGGGCGGGGTATAAATAATAAATGATGATGATGATGATGATGATGATGATGATGATTACTGTATAAAGTGTTTTGTTATTTTTTTGTAATGACCTTTTCTCACTCTCTTTACCATTGCCATCACTTCTTCTCAGTAACATGATCACATAGCCAAATCTGGTGTAGCATTGTTGTGCCATTCCATCCATGGCATGGTCAAGATAAATGAATGGGTAAGATAATTGATCCAGGAAGATCTGTCCTTGTTTTCCATGGTAATTGCCATCACCATGCAACTAAATGAACTATGTAGCACTGTGATGTCATTGCAATCAATATGTGATTACTGACTGGATAGGAGTCTACATGTAGAATCTACATGGGCCAATGTAACACCAGTAGTGAAGATGTTTTGTATTGTATCTGAACTGACAAAAATATAACCAACCTAACTCTAAATAGGTGTGCATTCTCTTCCTCTCAGGAATCATTCCTTATCCCTGTTTTGCTTGCTCCCCATGTGCACAGAAGGAAGTGTGGAACAATGGGGAGGGGGGGGGAGAGATAAGAGGCTGGCCAGGAAAGCCAATGTGAATAGGTGAGGGTCTATGACCCACCATAGCTGCCAAGTTTTCCCTTTTCTCGCGAGGAAGCCTATTCAGCATAATGGAAAATCCCTTAAAAAAAGGGATAACTTGGCAGCTATGTGACCCACCTATTAAGGCCAAGAAGCCCTTGCCAAAATTTTGCATAAAGCATCATCTGAATGTACACAATGCAACAATATTGGTGACACTACAGAGGTCTGGGTCTGTGAGACTGCTTGGATGGCCCTGCACTTCTATCATAGTTGAACGGTAGGCTATACATTCAATGAATAGACAAATATTTCTTTCAGGCCAATGCCCGTTTGGTCTTGGCAAACTTGCTGCTTGCAGGTGTGCTTAACATTGCAATACAATGATACCCTGGTTTAAGTACACAATTGGTTCAGGAAGTCTGTACTTAACCTGAAGCAAACTTTCCCATTGAAAGTAATGGAAAGTGGATTAATCCGTTCCAGACGGGTCTGCAGAGTACTTAAACTGAAAGTACTCAAACTGAAGCGTACTTAAACCAAGGTATGACTGTACTAGGTGTCTTAAGAAGAAAAAGCAAGTCCTATCAACAGGTCTCCAGTTTAGAAAGTACCGGTAGTATACATACTTCTAATGGCTTTATATTGCCAGAAGAGTGGGGATTCAAAAATATTTTTCAATATTTCAAATAAATTTCCATTTTTTGAATACTTTTCGTTGCCTGTAGCTAATGAGATGGTTCAGTTAGGAAAGCAACGTAATTAGACAAATGCTGCTTCACTTGTTTCCCCCCCCTTTCCTTTTAAAAAACATGCTCTGTTGTCCTCCTTTTAAAATGATGGTTATAGGAACATGGGGGAAAAAATCTTTCTGTACAGTTATTATTTCTCACTGTAACTTGAATTAAATCCAGATTAATATGTTTAGTCTAATGGACTAAGTTTGCCACTTCACTCTCCTCAATGAAGAGTTAAATGAACACAACGCAAAGCAACACAGGGTGTGGGAGTCTGGGACCAAAGAAGCCTCCATATTTCATTTGCTGTAATAGTGATGGATGCTCCGTTGATATATGAAGGGCTGTTATTGCAACTTGCTTGACAGCCAGCATTGAAGTTTTGATCTATTAGCCTTCTGCTTCTTCTGTGGAATGCACAATGCAGGCATCCAGGTAGAATTTTGCCATATATATTATATATGGTGATTGGAAAGATCTATCCTAATTTTCTTGAAGTCTAAGAACAACTTTGGCTGCAGGATAGAACACATGCTGTTTTCAGTAGAGTACACAAACCTGGCAGTCAATGGCAACTTTGCTGACATGACAGCAAGAAGCAAATTTGTCTGATTTCTTTCTTTCTTTCAAAGAGAAGTATGGATATGATAGAGTTGAATAACCAAATTGAAGTTATTCCAGATTTCTTAATTCATTAGTTTTCCATACACTTCCTTTCACATGCACATTGCAAGTTGCTATATACATGTACAGTAATTGATTATCTGTGAGAGAAAACCCAAACTGAGTAAAAAATGGTGTGTATTTCCTCTATTTATAACCGTTTAAGGCAGGTGTGAGGTACCTTCCCCCTCCCTCAATGATGCTGAACTTGGCTATACTTGCTGGAAGACGTTTTGGTGATTTTGTGGTGTTTGTGAATATTTATTTATTTTTATTTTTACCCCACCTTTCCCCCCTGATGGGACTCAAGGTGGCTTGCAGGTTAAAATAAGAACTAAAAACACAGAAAAACAACCATTTAAAAACAATTTAACACTGATAAAATTAAAAACATATATACATATATAAAAAACTATTAAAACCATACCAATAAGTACTGTATAATAAAACAGCACATCACTAGGCCTTTCATTAAAAGCGGTGCTCGGGGGTCACATAACTATAGTAGGTTCCAGCTATTCCAACCTGCTTCACCAGGTAAAGTGTTTACCTCATTAGTCAGTGGGAATGACTACACTTCCTCTCCCTGCCGCCCTGGCTTCTAGGCACCACTACCGCAAGAGTAGTGACAGGAAGTAGTGGCGGGAAATATTCCTGCCCTTCCTCTGAATGCGGTTTCATGGAGATAGCATGTAGGCAAAGAGATCTGGCTGCCGGATTGCCGTCTAAAGAAGACTAAAAGAAGTGGTAGTGGAAGCCCCAAAAGCAAATGGTAGTTTCATTAAAAATTCCCCTAGTACCCATGCCAAGGGAAAAAAAACACAACTTTTGGCTGACCCAAAAAATTTGGTTTCAAGTATTTGTACAATGAGGCCACTGTGATTATGTTGTGTCAGTTAAACACACGGTATTACAGTCCTCAGCACAGCAGTCCGCACATAAATCTCATGAAGTTGGTGGGGTTTATGCATACTGAACAGCATGAAAGGAAACAGTTGTGGTATTAAGCATCCAAACCTATCAATACAATTGGCTAAAATATCTATTCACTTTTACATATTTCCTAGCTGATCGAAAAGATGCTTTTTATCTTATGTCGAAGCACTATTTACGGGGCATTCATGTTGCAGACAGACAGTATAATCTCCTTTCTGTGCAGCTGACAGCACACAGAGATGCTCAGTGCAAAGCTCAATGATGTACAAGGAATTTGTCTGCTATGAGATAACTGGTCCTTTTCTTAACTCTCTCCTGATGGATTGTGGGAGGCAGGCGAAATAACAATCTGCTGCCCAACTGATATGTCATTTCTGAGCTCTAAATAAAAAGGAGAACTGGGACATTATAAAAGGTGAAATCATTTATAACAAATGCCCTTATTTAGAAAGAGATCAGAAAGGGGGTAAGCATGAACATGACACATCAAATGAGTGGTGCAAGATGAAAAAAACATTGTTGATCAAAACATGCATTTGCATAGATCCTAATATTGGCAGCTTTTATGTGCCTAGTTTGGGGCATCTAAATTTAAAGGAAACAATCACGGATCCTTCTCGGTGAGCCCAAAAGCAGAAAAGATGCCACACCATCTTCTTTGAATGGTGGCATCCTCTGCCACTTTGACGCAGGACAGGTTTTCACTTCCAGTGAAAATGTGAACTATGAAAAAAGAGAGAACCTTTACCTTCCCACTGACCAATGGCAACCAGCACCCACCATTATGGGATGGGGAAATGGTTTCCAGATAGCCATGACTTACTAAAAGGCCTGTTGGTTGCCACTTTAAACACCAATTATTAGCTATTGATCATTTTCACGAAAACCAGAGTCCTATTTTCCCATTGTCTTACATGCCGTATAGGGGGTTGTGTGGTTTTTATAAAAAATAAATAAAAAAACCAAACTTGTTAATCTTCAGACTTTCACCAGTTATTCTGAATGAATGTGACAAGCTACTTCAAATGTATTTTCTTCTCCACAGGAGCTATGCTTCATTGCTATTTTGAAATTCACTTGAAGTACCACACATCAAAAACTGCAAAGCCACACAGGATGTTCCTGCAGCATTTGCAGACCTTAGGTTTTGCACATTGTTCGTTTTTCGTTTGCTTCCAACTTATCCCCCCCATCTAATAATAGAGCTCTACAATATCTAAAAATGAGAGGTGTGAATAGGTATGACGCATCAGAGCTAGAATGTAAGTGGCGTACAAAAACCAAGCTTTCATTAAGGTGTATTCACAAAGCCAAAATCATACACTTTGCCTTATTGTTATCCTATTTACCAACCTTTCCCTAATTAACAATGGAATCCTATTGAATTCAACAGGGCTCACTGCACAGGTAAATGGGAATACAACTGCAGCCTTAGTTTATATTCTCTCTCTCTCTCTCTCTCTCTCTCTCTCTCTCTCTCTCTCTCTCTCTCTCTCTCTCACACACACACACACACACACACACACACACAGGGAGAGAGAGAGAGAGAGAGAGAGAGAGAGAGAGAGAGAGAGAGAGAGAGAGAGAGAGAGAGAGAGAACCACAGTATCTTTTGTAAAGGATGGCCACAAATTATAGCTAGTATTTAAAACAAGGTCATAAAATGGTTAAGAACTAAATGGGATAAACCTAAAGTCCCTAACTTTTGAAATAAAAACGATAATTCTTAAAATAAAGAATCCTGGATACCCGGACAGAACCAGCTGCCCCAAATCTGCAAAGTCCAAATCTGCATGTGTAGGTCAGGGTGCAATGACACTGCTATCCCACTTCCCTCTGCCATGTTTATCTAGAGCCCACACACTTTGAAGTGTTTGTTTGACTTACAACAATGTGGTCATATCAGGACCAGCTCTGGACGTTTTGCCGCTAGAGGCAAAACAGGAAATGCTGCTCCCCTCTGCTGCCTTGCCCTCCACAGTGTGCCTGCTTGCCTCTCACCACCTGCTGTTGCGTGCCTGAACTGTAGGTGTGGAGGCACACAAACAGTGGAGGGGGAAGGCAGTGGCCAACAAGTGCTGGAGGCAGCAGAGCTGCCTCTCCCAGCTTTCTGGAGCCTGCAGCCCCGAGGCCACTGCCTCACCTTGCCTAATGGGTGGGCCAGTCCTGTGGCATATGAATCAGACTCTCTCCATTAAGGGAGATGCATTGTTCGTTACTGCTGATCACTGCCCCATGTGGTGAGTTTGAGTCAATGCATCTTCTCAGAGAACCACCAGTTACTGCTGATCGCTAGTTCATATGCAAGCAGTGTCTCAGGGAAGAAACTTCTGGACTGTCTCTGCCCAGGCCTGCCATTGGTTCCTCTTGGGCAGGAACATAGCAGCCAACTCCAGAGGGACATGGGTGCTTGGGCACCCACAAAGTCAATGAGAAAAGCGGCCAGGCGGCAGCAGTGCTGCCTCTGAGAAGCAGTTCAGCTCCACCCTCCACAGTCAGCAAGCAAGGCACCCTTTTCCAGGGGGGTGGAGGGTTGGATGCAGAGGCAGAGTCTCTCCACCTCCGAGTCTGAGCTTCTCCCTGTGGTCGTGTGTGTGATGTCACATGTCCGTGTTGCGGCAGCCACCCACAATACTGAGGGTGAGTTGGCACCCCATGGATATTTACCTGAACATACCATATATGAGCTAAAACTGTCAACAAGTGCAGGGGTACACACACACACCCGACCCCCAACGTTTCCATACATGTGGAGCTGCCAGTACAACTTTCCTATTGTTGAGTGAGGAGGACAGACACGCAGAGGGCCTCTGTTTGTGTTCACTTGAAGGTGAGTCGAAAAATCCTTGCGGGATTTTGAATCCTGTTTTAAAGACCCCATGCAGACCTTTCCCATTCAGCACAGGGAAAGTCAAGAACGGAGTAGATGGAGCGATGCACATTGGGGTTAAGACTTTGTTGTGTGTCCCTGCCCTCAGCCATGGATTCATCTATATGCCTGGATGTACCTTCTGTACACACTCTCTCACACAATTCCAAAACATAGAGCGAATCCACAGGAAGAATAGGAATCTGTTCTTTCGCATATCTCATTTTTACCCCCCATGTTACCTTTTGAGAACACAACTGGAGATATTGCAAATAAATCCACAAAGGCTACCCTTTCTGCAAAGGAGGAGGATAGGCACCTCTTGGGCCATGCGGAAATGAAAGGTACCTGGCCAAGAGTTTGGTACTCCCACTGAAACAAATTAGGGCAGTGCTAGAAAAGAGTAAAGCTCTTCATTTTGATGGGGTTTGTGCAAGATGATCTCCCAGCGGATTGTGACACATGAACACGGCACCCATCACGTCAGCCTCCCTTGCATGCTGTTGCTGTCGTGTCTAATCAGACGGTGAACTTCTTGGGACAAGTATAGGGATTACTTGTTGGCTCCAGCCAATATGATTAAACACGTCTATTGGCAGCACGGTTCAATATCTGTCCTTCGTACTTGAAATGTACTATATTGAACCATAAAGAAGAACCTGAAAATTACCTCTGTGCTTGCTGTGTGTGAAAGAGAGGGAGGACAGACAGACACTTAACTGGAAATTGAGCGGAGATCTCTGAAGATTATCCGGCCACACTATATATAGATAGATGTCATTTTGTTCGTGTATAAGAAGGATAAGGGGAATTAGTGACAGTGCTGAATCTCAAATTTGGGGGGGGGGAGAGCTGCATTCAGAAAGTGGAATTCAGCAGCCTGAAGCCCTTTCAAACCAGGCCACTCCTTCCAAAGTTTTGAAAAATTCTAATATTGCATCATTTGGCTTCCCCAAACTTACCTGGGGGAGGGCAGGTCTGATAAGGCCTACAGACATCAGAGGCTGAAGTCCTGGGCACTGTGCTAAGCATGCACGGCAGTGCCCAAGTGGTGCAAGGAAACATGGAAAATGCAATTCTCAACAACACTGTTGTTGTTGTTTTAAAACCTCCAAGCAATATGTAATTAATGACTTTGTTTTATATTGTTTTGCCATCCCCCTTACAATGAAATGATTGTAAGTTATGTAGATAGTTATATAACTTAGTAGACAATAAGATGAATAGTTCTATCTTGGGAACCGCCCAGAGATCTTCGGATGAAGGGCGATATATAAATTTAATTTTAAAAAAATAGACGCAGAACTGCAGCGGAACAGAAACAGCACTGATTGTGATGAATACAGGGTTGGGACATAAATTGCTCCCTTCTTCTTTCCCTAATAGCAGCTAAACTATGAGGTACACTTTAAGTGTCCTGTCAGAACAGTATCACTTTGGCATGCTGGGGAGAAAACCACTCCCTGCATGTAGAAAATTAGTGGGAGACACTCTAAGCTTTGAAATAAGTATATCTTGCCCTTGCCAGCCTCAGGCAGATTCATGTCCATCCTCATAGTCCCACTGAAAATCCAATTCAGATATAGACAGTTTTTTCTGAGTATTTTGGCATAACAAGGTGAGGTTCTTTCAATTGCTCATGCTAGAAGGTGGCAACTTGAAGTCTTTGGGATAATGCCAGGGGGGGGGGAGTGGTTTGAGGACACAAGGCAGACTGAAATTCCCCAAAGAAACTATTGGTAAAATATTACTATGCTTTCTTGTTGCCAGTCTTGTTAGAGAGAAGTTGTTCACACAGGGGACACAACTTCTGCAGAAAGTTTCCTTTCTTGAACCTTGTCCAGTAATTGGACAAATAAGTGCACAAAAAGAAGGTTTAAAGGATACTTTTTTTTAAAGGAGACTTCACAAAATATTTAAAGGATTTACAAGATGTTCATGGTGCATTCCTTACACACAGAATACAAACGAAAGATACAGTCCTATGATATTAGCTGCATTTTCAATCAATACCAAACTCTGGGGTTTCTGCTTGCCAAAATCTCTCACACTTCTTGCTTCCAATAAGATGCAGGATGGGGAGAGTTGCAGCACTGGCAGAGAAAATAAGAATCCCTGTGACTCTGGGAAATATTTTCTCACAAGGTCACACTCAGATAAATTATATCAGCTGCAAAACTAAATCCGCAGAAACTGTATTGCAGATAAACAGAATATCTTTCATCAAAGGTCTTCTACCTGCTTCTCCAACTACCACACAAAATTCTCCGCAAAGTTCTGTCTAAGAGGAAAGGATATACAGTACACAGAGGTTATTATCCATCTGTAATGCAAAGTCTTCTTGACACAGGGCCAGGCAAACTAGACATGACACGCTAGACAAAGGAACGCGAAGGGACCCTGATATTATGATACTTCCATTGTCAGTAGCAACAGAGGATGACTTCAATCCATCTTGAAATTAATTTTGCATTTTAAAAACCGAAATGGTCTTTACTCTGGGTGCAGTGCCAACTCTTTCATCTTGATTATTTGTACTGTGTTAAAGCATTTAGTTATACCTCCCACTGTGCAATGATTGAGTTCATGGTTGCAAACACACTGACCACAGATGCAATGAAAGCAATTGATATTGCTCTAAATATTTGAAGAGGGGTGATCCAATGCAAAGTACTAGCAATGTCCTTCCAATTAGTCTAGTTCAGATTATATTCAGAAGTCTTCTATCTTTGTGAGATGATGGACTTCCAATTTACCTTTAGATAATCTAGAATATAAATCATGGGTAGGCAAACTAAGGCCTGGGGGCCGGATCTGGCCTAATCGCCTTCTAAATCCGGCCCGTGGACGGTCTGGAAATCAGTGTGTTTTTACATGAGTAGAATGTGTGCTTTTATTTAAAATGCATCTCTGGGTTATTTGTGGGGCATAGGAATTTGTCCGTTGTTTTTTTTATAAAAAAAATAGTCCGGCCCCCCACAAAGTCTGAGGGACAGTGGACCGGCCCCCTCCTGGAAAAGTTTGCTGGCCCCTGATATAAATTATGGACTAGCAGGCCTAGAGGCACATGCCACACCTGCAATCTGGTGCTTTCATTCTTACACTCATGCTTTTTCTACAGCCGGAGGAGCTCTTTCTTTGCTTAGATTTCTGTGCAGACCTGGGGTCTGTGACACCAGATGTTTCTCTTGGTTGCTAATGTCTTCCGTTCACTGCTGCTGAAATCTACTAAATCACTTTAAATGGAAGATTTTTGTTTATTAACATTCTTTTTGGTGATATTGTCTGGCCGAATGCATGCTTCTGAAAACTGAACAGTACGCCCATTGTCATGACTAAGAATGTTTAGAGTGCAATCTATCTTCTCAAGATATTGCAGAATATTGATTGTGTAAACAATTCATTTGTGTATGTATGTCCAAACTTCAATATACCACAACCATAGTTTCCTGATTGTAGCTTCCAAATTGGGAAGTAAGTGTGGTGCTATCTGTCATGGATGACCTCTAATCAGGATCTACAGGTGGAAAACTAACTGGAGGGAGTCAGCATGGTGTAGTGGTTAAGAGCGGTGAACTCGTAATCTGGTGAAACGGGTTCTTTTCCCTGCTCCTCCACATGTAGCTGCTGGGTGACCTTGGGCTAGTTACACTTCTCTGAAGTCTCTCAGCCCCACTCACCTCACAGAGTGTTTGTTGTGGGGGAGGAAGGGAAAGGAGAATGTTAGCCGCTTTGAGACTCCTTAATGGGATATCAAGTCCAAACTCTTTCCCCCCCCCTCCTCCTCCTCTTCTTCTTCATCATCATCTCAGCCGAGATCCTCAAGCATGGAGAGGCCAACATATAGGCAGGTTTGAGATTTAAGTGTATTAAATTTATATACTGCTTCCCACTACAAAAAATCCTGAAATGATTTAAAACCAAATAAAAAGTGCAATAATAAAAAATTGCATAAGCATGTTAAAAACATAAGGTTGTAGCCAATGCTAGTTGTGCTCAGAGTAGAGCCATTAAAATTAATGGACATGACTAACTTGGGTCCATTAACTTCAATGGGCCTACTTCAATGGACATAACCCTATATCAGAATACAGTAACTTAAATGAGTTCATCCCCATCACAACAACCCTACCCAACTTAAGATGAACACCAAAACAGGACGAACATCCAACCATGGGTGCTGCTCAAATGCCCAGGAAAACAAGACAATCTGACTGGTTCCAAAACTATGAAAAAGTTAGTACCAGGTGAACCTCCTTGAAGAGAGCATTATGTGGACAGAGAGCCATCACAGAAAAAGCCTGTTCTCTTGCCTCCATCCGCAGGACCTCCATGGACAATATTAGGGTTCAGGCAGGTATACATGCGGAAGGTGGTCCTTTAGGTATAGGGGTCCCAAGCCACATACAATTTCAAAGGTCAAAGCTGGGAAGCTTGGAAGTTTGGAAATTGGTGGCCTGTGCTGTTGAGCCATGAACAGTGATTTTTTATTGATTTATTTATTTCCACTCCTTCTTGCCCCCAGTTAACAGTCTAGCTGCTGTGTTCTACCCTAGCTGTAGTTACAACCCCTTGCTACGCTGAAGGAAGGATCAGTTTCACAGAACATTTTAGCATTGTCCCATTGTATTAGAACAAATACAATGTGGAACATGCAAACTGCAAGAAATATCGGAGAGTTTTCCTCCTCAAGACTACAGAAAAGGTATTCAACATAGTGAGTTTGAGGAGATTCAACAATGTTGGGTATTTCAGAAGAACGGGCTTCTGCAAGATACTGTATGTACAATATGCACCTCAAATGTGACAAAAGTCTTCTTACAGATAAATGGGCAGCTGGAAGGCTATTATGGGTTCTTGCGAATTTGTTTAGAGCTACACTCTTTATCTGAAGGAAGTGATCTGCCGATTAGTAAAATAGGTTTAAGAGATTGCTCAATATTTAAGTAATTGGAGACAAGAGATTTATAACTCTGTTCTTGTTAAAAAGCAAATTAAAAAGGTGGCATTCTTATGAAGACTAGAAAGGGAGACTCAAAAACTACTAAACTGACTTCACAATTACAGGGGGGACTTTTTCCCACTCCGAAAAAAATGGATTATAATAAGGCAATATCAGGCCATAAGGTTATGCCGCTCTCTAGAAGGGTGTTGCTCATTAACTGCATCATGAGGGTCAGAAACGGGGCTACATTGTTAACCTACTTCTAAAAATTACTGCTACAGAACAGTCTGTAACACTGCTCTTGTAACTTTAGTTAATGATTTATGCTACAATGGAAATGAGGCAGCAAAATGATTCTTGACTAAACTTTACCTTCAGCTCTAGACTTCTCACACTCATACCTCAAGCGCAGACGTCTTATACAAACACATAGTTGCATTCCTACACATACTCAGAATTCCCGTTGAGTTCAATGGGGTTTACTCTCAGGCACATTAGTATAGCGCAGCCTAAGAACAGCATACTTTTTATCCCCAAATGCTGTAGGATTTGAAAGTATCATTATCACGAGTTTTCTCAAGGAAAACCTCAGAGCCCTAGTGTGTTCCATATTCCTCAGGTCCGCTCAGTCTGTCTCTACACTTACCTGCTGAACTTTGAGAACTTTTTCTCTGCATTGCACCAGCAAGACCAACTGCCCCATGGGCCTTGTATTTGCTATTTCCCACATTTCCCTCTACATAATTCCCCACTTCAAATGTAACTTCTTTTGTGCTTTTCTGATGATAAGCACCACCTTTTCCCTTTTTTTTTAAAAAAAATACTTTATTATTCATTTCCCATATATATACAACACCTAGTCATCTTCACTTTCATCAATCCAGTAAAAATATCACCAAAGATACATACAATTTCAACTATGTGCTTTCTACATGGACCTATGCCTTCCCATCCTCTCCATGTTTCCGTTATATTAAACATCTTGCTTTGATTTACCATTATTAATTTATAAAAATTCTCTTTTCTATTTCAATATCATTTTCCATCATATATATTGTTTACAGAAATCATTCAAAGGCAACTACCGTGTTTAAGTTACAGCTACGGTATTTTTTCAAATACGGTAGTTTTTGAAATTATCCCATTCTAGAATGAACTCTTGTCTGGGTTTATCTCTGATTCTTTCCAAAAGGGAGGGTAATTCTGCATATTCTGTCAATTTGAGTACCCATTCGACTCTGGTGGGGTGTTTGTCATTTTTCCAATATGCCACAATAAGCACTCTTGTGGCCACGGTTGCATATAAAAAGAATTTTCTTATACCCTTGGGGATGTCAATGTCTGTAATACCCAGAATAAATGCTTCTGGTTTTTTTGGAGGAAATTTACCGTTAGCATTACTTTTAATTCTGAGTATCTGAAGAAGTGTGCATGCACACGAAAGCTCATACCAAAATAAAAACTTAGTTGGTCTTTAAGGTGCTACTGAAGGAATTTTTTTATTTTAATTCTGAGTGTATGTCACTCCAGAACCCTTTAACTTTCCTGCAGGTCCATCATATATGAAACATGGAAGCACCACATTTTCCTTATTCCATTGCCTGGTGTGCTGAAAATAATGTTATTGATGTTGAAACAATTGATAATAGATGGTTTCAGTGCTTTTTCCCCCCTGAAAAAAATGTTTAGGGGTACTCTCATTTTCCTACTCATATTGAAATACTGCCCCTCAATGAGGCCAAACTTCACAAAATGTTTAGGGACATGTTTCCCCTGCATACCCCCAGAAAAAAAAGCACTGGGTTGTTTACTTCCTTGGGATTGCACTCCTGAAGTTGTGTTGGGACAACAATGCAGTTCCATGCCTTTTGCGAATGAATACATATTCAATATTCTGACCATCTTCCAGTGTGTTCTAAGAGCCCAACAAAAGCATCCTACTCCAGGGGAACTCACTCCTATTTGTGAATATTCTTCTGATGGCATAGTGTCTGAAACTCAAAATTTCCATGTCTTTCTGCTGATAGTCCGTTTAACCCAGCTTCAGTCTTGCCTGTCCTGATTTCTTCAACATCATGAACTGCTTGAATTAGCCACATCTGGAGTTACGACACAACACATTTTCCTCTAAAAATTGCTATTTGCTATGTGATTCTAGAAGTCACTTGGCCCTGATGACCCTTGATGGGACTGCCTCTGGATTCATTATAACAACAAAGATGATAAATATTAACAGAATAAAAGAGGAAACATAAAGGAAAGCAATGCCTAGGTAAGCTTTTCAGCAAAATAATGCACTTTGTGTCCTAAAGACAGGCTATTTCTCTGCTCTTTCTGTAGACAGAACATTACCATACCATTTGATAATGACCTATCAGAACCTGTTCTTTGATTAAAGGCAGCTGCTTTTGATTACAATCAATGAATCGTTAATTTGTGCTCAGCTACAAAACAGTTGGATCCCATCTATTATTCATTCTTGGAGCAGAAATTCCATTTAGACTTGAGTTCTGAATTTTCACGAAAGCTTTCTCTCTCTTGGCTATTAATAATTTTGTTTTGAAGTCCGCTCTCTGAGGTTCCATGATGGCCTTCCTTTGTTATGCTGAAACTCTGAAATAATGCATTCAGCTGCTGCCCTGATCAGTGCATCCATCTCCCTGGCCGTATGTCTAACATGGTCCGATTTAGGCTTCTGAAAGTCATGTGATGTTCTTTTGATTCTTTAAAATCCCCAGCATCTCTGTCCAGTACAAAATGAGCTGCATTCACAAAAAGAACGGCGCACTTTACTTTGTGATTTAGTTTACAAATCAGCTGTGTGTCGTCTCGCCAAATATCTCAAAATAAATAAAATGTATATGAAAAGCATTTGTACGTTCCACAGCATCGGCAGCTTTCTGAATTTGATTTATTTATCCTGTAGTATTCTTGTGTTGAAAAGACATATTGCTGCAGACAAGCTACAATCTATCTCCTGTTGCATATGCACACACTTCAAAACACATGGTGAATGCTTAGAAATCTGTCTCCTAAAGGTCAAGGAACCAGAGCCATAGAGTTTGCAGCAGCAAGAATGCTGGAGTTCTTTTGCAACTAACCTCCTACTGTGTGGGTAAAAGCAGAAACCTAATTACTGTGCCATCCCTGTTTTAAATTGTTCCATAAACAAAATGAAGAATACTGTTACAAAGGTTGCACGCCACCCCCAACCTCTGCCGAGCGGTCACAAGAAGATTGCAGGGGGTTTCAGGCACGCCCTCCAGGGTTGTGCTTCCGTTGGGAAATTTGAGGCACAGCAGAGGCTAGTGTCTTTTAGAAATATGGTTTATTGCACACATATTTACAGCTATGGAGGGGGTGGAGAACATTATACCCCAAGAGAGACTCTCATTGCCCCTATCATAGCTTCAGCAAACTTGGGCCGAAAGCAGCAGTCAGTCATGGCTCCTAGTCTCTCGGTGCAGCCTCCTCCAGCCAGCGCCAAGATGGTTCTGCCTACTTCCCTCTTGTTTCCAGAACACCTTTAGATTTCAAAAAGGACAAATTTTCCTGTGACATCATGCCCCCGTCAACTTGGCAACCTGCCAATTCTCCTGTGTCTGTCCACTCCTTGGGGGGGGGGAGAGAGAGTGGGTTGTTGTTTGTTTGTTTGTTGTTGTTGTTGTTGTTGTTGTTGTTGCATTGTCAGTGGCCCTTAATGGCTCAGGACTTAGCTAGCGAGTCAGGCTGGTTCTTTAGCTTGCATTTCCCTCCATATCCCAAATATTATCTCAGTCCTACCATTTATTAATTTCTACCATTCACTAACAGACTCCAGGACCCTAGATCGAGGACATTAGTGAAATCAGTTATATTTTAAATGTAGTCTGTATTTTTAAAAATAAATGCAAGCCTGCTGAGATCAAGCTTCTAAACATATTCCTGCTTCTAGAGCAATGCAAGATGTTAAAAAGTATTTTTTTCCATTTATCAGTAACTCTGTTCACATATTATAGACATAATCTCAGTAATGCAAGTTGGTTCCAATGTGAGCTAGCCTGGTTCACAAATCTGTTCAATGCTATTAACCAGCATACATGGCACCTTGCTTGATAGATGGATGATGACTGAACTTAAAATGAAGCCAACAATCAATATTTGCTGGCTTACTATCAGCAGCTACCACCACAAAATAAAATGTTGGGCAGGAAGCAAGAAAGTTAAAAGTAAATTCTAAAGTGTTGAGATGCCCTGATATTAGCCCCGCATGTGCTATAGACTGATGCCTGTAACTTAAGAGGTTGCTTAATGCATTTGAGCCAAGCCATTTAGAAACTTCTTCAAAATATTCAGCCAGTGCATTTTCCACAGCACAGGTGCCTTTACACTGTCAAAAGGGTTATTCCATCAACAACTGGGACACAGCATTCTGCCCCCAAAGTAGCAGTAATTACATTGTAGTACAGTGGTACCTTGGTTTAAGAACAGCTTAGTTTATGAACAACTTGGATTAAGAACGCTGCAAACCCGGAAGTAGGTGTTTTGGTTTGTGAACTTTGCCTTGAAAGCAGAACATGTTTCACTTCCTGTTGAATGTGTTCCATTTGTAAATTGAGTTTTTCGCTGCTATGGGAAAGCATGCATTGGTTGAAGAAGGCTTTGGTTTAAGAACGGACTTCCGGAACGGATTAAGTTCGTAAACCAAGGTACCACTGTAATCAAGTCTTGAGACTACCAATGCATAGACTACTAAGCATGAGCTATTCCATTCCTAGAAGGCCATAAATGAGCCAAACCCAGGAAACACTTAAGACTGTGCTTTTTGCCTGAACCATAAGATTGGACCCAGCTTTGTGTGTCTGAATCCCCATTTTATTTGGTTTTTTGTGGCTTTTTGATTTTAAATAAATAAAAAGAAGGCAATAGAAGGCTGGATTTTATTTACTTTTGTGTATTTTGTGTATCTTGCTTTTCTCCAGCATGCAACTAAAGGTGGCACAGGTGTGATTCCTGGGCTGATGCACCAAAATGCATAATATCCTTGTTGTTGAAGAGGGTTGGATGAATTACATGAACTGCCTCCTTAAAATCAGACTTGGATGTATTTTAATACTGAAGGAGATGGGGAGTTAAGAATTCAAAATGCTCCTGGGCAGCTTTGGAAATCCTGGTTGGAAGGGTCACAATGAAAAGCTCAAGGAGCTGAGAATTTTTTTCAGAAAATTAAGCATACTACAATCTAGTCCTAAACAAATGTTCTGTCTTGGTAATCCTCAGGTATGCAACAATCACTAGATTATGCAGAGCCATCCAAGGATTCTGATCCTTATAAAAGAGAGCAGTTTAGACTGCACTCTGCTTGTTCACTAGAACAAGAGTTGTGTTTATAAATTATGCTCAGCTGAAACATACACTGAATAAATATAGCAGTTCCAATATTATTTTATTTTCTTAAGAGGAAAGCTGCATAACTTACTAGCCTTATTGCAAAGTAACAAAGGAAAAGATGGGGGGGCAGTGTTACGTGCTCAAAACACCCCTGGGAAACAGAATGGCTGAACAGAGCGGCACAGTAGTTCAGCTATAATGGACTGCAGTTTCAAAGACTACATAGGACGCGTAAATGTCAGATTTCCATTACTGGCAGCATGAGGTCTTTGCAACAGGGCTGCTTTTATTAAACTCTCACGTCACCGTTTGCTCTAATTACTGCTAAAATGCCATCCATCATGGCAGGTGTCTTTAGCCTATAAACACATCTCAAGGTACATTCATGCACAGAAGCAGTTATTGATGGTGGTTGCACAACCAGGGTGAGGGTGTCGGAAAAGGCTTAAAATAACAACTCATCAAGTGTCAAGAAATTGATTACGCAGGCATGAGACAGGATACAGGTTCACATTGGAGATGGTCTGCAGGTAGATTTTGGATAATGTACAGCTTGATGACCACTCTGTTGGCATCAATACATAGTTGAAGCATTCATCTACAGACAATGCTTGCAACTGAGTTTTGGGGGTCTTCTATTAGTGGGACAGATTCAGCTGGCCACATACAGAGCTCTTTCAGTACTGTTTCCCCATAGGAAATGAGACTTCCGAGGACTTATCTGGTATACAGCCATCAGGACAGAGGACCAAACCAGATGCACACATGTTTATTAAGTACCCGTATTAATATATGTGTCACCCAGTAAAAATGTGTCCTGGTTGGCTTTTAGTATCATTCTTGCCAGTTAAGTGTTGGTGATAAGAAGAAGAAGAAGAAGAAGAAGAAGAAGAAGAAGAAGAAGAAGAAGAAGAAGAAGAGGAGGAGGAGGAGGAGGAGGAGGAGGAGGAGGAAGAAGAAGAAGAAGAAGAAGGGCTCTAGTCAGATTAGAAGGATAACTTGGCATCCATCAGCTTGCTGGCACCAAACATTTCCAAATCCATCACAATCTTGTAAAGCATCTGTAGATACATGTGTTGAAAATGAAGGAAAAGAAGACAGAACCTTGTGAGACCACAAAGGGAGTACACAATGAGATTGTGGTGTGGTGTGGTGGGTGCGTGTGTCTTAAACTTCAAGGCTGTGGCCTTGGACAGGCAGCTTTGCAGGAAAGCATAGCAATCTTATGTATATTTTTCGAAAGGCACAAACCAAGAGTCTTTCTGAGCCTTGAAAATTGCATGGTACATTGGGTATAATACACGAACCATACACAATCTGGCTTGTCTCCATTCAGGTACAAGTACTGGGAAACATTTTCATTCTCTTTACCGTAATATGGTTTGAATTTTTGTAGCGCTTTGTGCATTGTGGGCATAGTGCAAACCTTGTTTCTTTCCTTCTTACCTCTTCTCTGTCCTTTTCCTCCTCACTGTCTGAGTAGATACTGAAAAATACTTCCAAACTGTTTAATGACTGGAGGATTGCGCACGCTCTTACAGGAGGGGATATAGCCTGGGCATCTGTGTGCATTCGTGTCTTGTGCCGTATGGGTGATATGCTGCATACAGCAGTTTGTGCATGCATGCAAACAACCCAGGGATTTACATTTTTTGTTCCTCAAGTCACAATAAAAACAATTGGGAGCCATAAAAGATGAAAGACAGAGAAGAAGCAGCCTTGAGAAATGGGATTCTGATAATTGCAAACAGCAGGGAGAGGTACTGGCCAGGAGAATGAAAGGAAACACCAATTCAGTACCTTTTCTAGCACTGGGACAAGATAAGCAACATGACAAGAGCTTGATGTCTCAGCCTTGCTGAGGTGGCGGAGGGGAAGAACAAGTTAAATATTATTTCTTAAAGGAGGAAAAGCATTAATTTTGTTATACAATATATGCAAAAATAAAAAACAAACCATAAATGTCCATATGACAACTTGGGTGGAAACAGCAAGTGAATGAATCACTACAATATCTGATGTCTTGAAGCAGCATCGTCATTGTAGAAAAGAAGGCAACCTTATTTCCTGATAATAAAATTTGTGGTAGAAACTGAACTTGTTATGGGGACATCTTAAGCACAGTTCATTGGCTGATGGGCATTAGGATGACGTGGAAGGCTCCCAATGATGGCGGGAAAGCTACTGTCTCTGCTAAACACATATGTACACAGAAATGCAAATCCATTGAAGAGCCCCCAAAATTGGCTGGAGTCATTTGATGGGGCATGGGAGAAATTAGCCTTTGAGCCTAACTACACCAATTCCCTAACATGCCTCGTTGAGCAGCCACATTGGCAAAAATCTGCACCAGGACTGGATCTGAGAGCAATTGATTCCCTTTTCATTTATTCCAATGGGGAGGAGAGGAACGGGACAAAATGGAGAGCATTCCCCCAACACATTTTTCTCTGTGTTTTCTTCCTTCTCCCTGATCTGCGTATGGTTTGGATGCTGCAGACATTTCATAGACATTAACTACAGTGAACTGCCTATCCACTATTATAGGATTGCTCTGCCTGGCTGCAAACCAATACAGATTCTTAGGATATGGACTGAAAGTGTAAGAGCTATTTGTGAGGAAGAAAGCTGATGGTTCAGCAGGGCAATGGGCCCCAGGCACACATATCTTTGGTTTTGTTTTGCCCTGTACGTGGTCATCCTGGAGAGAAAGCGCTTCTGACCCATCTTCTGCCCTACTGTATATTCAGTGGTTGCTGATGTGATCCTAGTCCCTAAGTATCTGCCAAGGCCAGTCCATGGCATTTTGCTGCCTGAGGTAAAAAACAAGATGGCACCTCCACTGTTCCATGCACAAAAGCTGGCTAGACTCATAGTTGGGTCTTCCTTTGGCACTTGGGATGGGATAGTCCTCAATGCCACCCAAGGCCACAAAGCTATCTTAGGAGGTGCAGGCTAGGCCTCATGACTCATATGCTCTGCACACTCTATGGTGCTCAGCAACTTCCACATGAAGTGGCCACCTCACTCTTCTTAATGATAGGGCTGGCCTTGGATTAGGTGGAAACTTATGGTATGTGCGTATTTTTTTAATGTACGAATTTATTCCAGAAGTATATTGAATATAATTTCATTTTATTTCATTGGCCCCAGGAGAAAGAAATACAACCCCCTAGCTCCCCCCCCCAACACAAAGAGGAATCTCGCATGGATGTCAAGTTTAGCTATCAAGTGGTCTTTTTTTGGGGGGGGGGGGGAAATCCTGATACAAAATAACAACAATGCTTGTGCTTATTATAGAAACTACAGCAAAAACATGACCTAGAAATGTATTCTTGTTCACATATTTGCTACTTGGCTATACATTTTTATTGCAAGTCTTAATTGAGACTAATAACTCTAGCTTTCTCTCCATAGCCTGCTGTGAGGAGATGTGTATATATATATATATATATATATATATATATATATATATATATAAACACATACACAATATATACTGTGCTGTACCTCCCTCTACTGTTAATGTGGAGGCTGCATTTCCAATATTTTACAGTGCAGATATGTGTCTGGCCCTGAGGTAAATGTAGACACTGGAATATATAATAAATCACCAATGAAACAGGGGGCTATGAAGGCAAGACAGCAAGTTCTGTTTCTTTTCCAATTTTGGCCACAAAACGGATGCTTCCATATGCTTTAAAAGAACTTTTACATCAGCTTTCACCCTAGATTGTAGCTGGCTATTGTGTAGGTGAAATAATAAATAAATAAATAAATAAATAAATAAATAAATGTTTATTTATACCCTGCCCTCCCCAGTCAAAACCGGGCTCAGGGCGGCTAACACCAATAAAATTACAATAAAACATAAAAAGCAATTAATTAAAATACAGATTAAAATACAATATTAAAATTTTAAATGCAGCCTCATTTTAAATAGTCCATATATCCACGGGGCAGAATATATTTTCCCACCTCTTCCTAAACTGAAAAGAAGATAAAATTTAGATGGAATCTGAAGTCTGGCTACCCTAGGCCCAGTCCTATGCTAAAATTCCTATAGAAATTTGGCCAAACCTTTGTCCTGCACAATAATTGAGGACTGATGATGAATTAATAACAGCAACAACTGGTAAACATTAAAGCAACTCACACGGTGCAGTTGTCCTTAACACTGCTGTGATATACAAGTAGTTAAAAGTCTTTTTAAAAGCATTTGCAGTAGGCACTTGCTCAAGTTTACTTCTTTTGATTCTAACAGTTAGAGTAAGCCTACTGAGGCTCCAATACTTTGGCCACCTCATGAGAAGAGAAGAATCCTTGGAAAAGACCCTGATGTTGGGAAAGATTGAGGGCACTAGGAGAAGGGGACGACAGATGACAAGATGGTTGGACAGTGTTCTCGAAGCTACGAACATGAGTTTGACCAAACTGCGGGAGGCAGTGCAAGACAGGAGTGCCTGGCGTGCTCTGGTCCATGGGGTCACGAAGAGTCGGACACGACTAAACGACTAAACAACAACAACTCAATTCTTGGGTGCTATAAGATGGGGGGGGGGGAGATGGACAAATGGCAAGTGTTGAGCATAAGATTTACCTCGGTCTCTGGAAATGAAGCTGTAAAGCAGAGGTTTTCAACCTTTTTGAGTCCATGGCTCCCTTGACCAACTACATTTTTTCTGTGGCAACCCTGTGGGGCTCAGGAGCCCAGTTATGTCACCCCTTGTCTGCAGAGGTGGCAGCCTCTCACCCCTTTGGAATGCCCTCAGCCTCCTCTCGTCTCCCCTCTCCTTGGAAGTCCTCTGGGCAGCTGCAGCTGCTGCCCCTGGTCTCTGAGCTGCCCCCCTGCCCCAAAGAGAGATGCCTCCTCACACTGCTCCACAGGGGCCTGGGAAGGACCCCCTGGCCAGCCCCAGAGGCACCATTTGCCTGCGGAGCTTGTAGCCAGGGCTGCTGCAACAAACAACTGCATAAGCCTTTGGGAGGCAGAGATGCAAGAGGGCATCAGAGGAAGGAAGGAAGGAAGGAAGGAAGGAAGGAAGGAAGGAAGGAAGGAAGGAAGGAAGGAAGGAAGGAAGGAAGGAGGCCAGTGTTGCCCGCTGTACCCCTGACCATCATTCAAGGCACCCCAGGGTGCCCCGGCACACTGGTTGAAAACCACTGCTGTAAAGGAATGACTAAAACATGTAATCTACAATATTAATTTCATCCTTCAATATGTGTTCATCTGTTCTGTGTATACACCCTGCAGGCTGAGCCATACAATTTGCAGAACAAGAAAGTAAGGGTACACTATTCGTGTCTTCAAACCTACACCTAGGCTGGATCTAGACACATCGAAAAAGTGTTTCAGCTTAAAACATTGTAAATTTAAACAGGGATAACAGGGAGAGGAAAAACGGGACTCCACATTGCCATCTGCTGGCACAATGTTATATCGCATATGCAACACATGCGGTATAAATCGTTTTTTCTTTACCAGTCTAGCTGAGTCCCCAAATAGCTACCCCAGTCTTTACTGCAGAGGGATATGCATTCCCTTTTTTCACCACCAGTCTAATGTCCGGCACTAGCACATTTTTACAACCATCCGACTTCCAGCAGATGAAGGTTTACACCACGTGAAGAACTTAGTGCCAGTTGGTTTTGCGAAGACTGTGGTGACAGTGGTTTCGTGAGTACTGTCAGCAAGATGCACAAAGCTGTTCTGCATAGGGCACCTGGATGTGCCATCTATGGCTGTCAACACTAGCATGACAAGGAGCAGTGGTGAGAACAGGTCCTTAATCAGAGCACGCATGAGGTTTCCTTTCGATACCCCCTATGGCCTTCTTTCTCCTTTGGATTTCTTCCTTGACTAAGCTCTGGCACCGTTAAATATATCATCTGCTTAAGGAAAGTTTCTAAAACAGACAGCCAAAAAAATGTGTCTATAATTCCAAGTCATCTTCCTGCAAAACAACAGATAACGTAAGATGTACTCTGCAAGGCCTAAACCTGTTCCAGGCCAAGAATTCTTGACTGTTTTGTAGCCAAACAGAATATTGCAAAAAAAAAAACCCACACCGAAAAACCAGAAGATTTAACAGTCGCGAGAGACTATTTTCTTTGTGTAATTATTTGATATAAAGCTAGCAATATGCAAGGATCGGACCAGGCTAACATATATCATGTTTTGATTCTTAAAACCACTAACCTCCAAATCATAGTTTGAAGTGGTTTTGCAAACCATGGTTCAAGAGTTAACACTTGCCTCATTCGGACATTACAGCAAATCAAAGCTAGAGGAAGCCCTCAAAATGGAGCAAGGAATCAGTGTGTGAATCCATGGCATATTCCTCATACCTAAACCATGATTTGGAGTATCACCAAGTCAACGTTGGGCAGCCCAGTCTTCAACATAACCATGCAACTAATGAAAGATACATTGCATTGTCTTTTGCTTGCAAAGAACGGTGAGTAAGTCATTACAGCCTTTTCAGTGCTTTAATCATGCTTAATGTTCCCTGCCTCAATGCTAAAGGAAGATCTGAAGTTCTCTTGGCATCTTCTCAATTTCCTTCAGTTACACTAGCAGAATAACCATAAAAGGGTGTCTGTGCTGCTCTTGCACAGCACACATAAACCACCAAATAACAAAAAAAATAGCAGCATGATCCTAAAAAGAATAGGGATGCACACATGCAATGCACTGAAGGGGAAGTGGGACCATGCCAATGTCAAACACCCTCACTGGCCCACTCCTCAAACATCCATGCATTCAGTGAGGTTTGCAAAGGAGCCTATATGTGTACAGGTTTATGAACATAGGTTCCTTATCAGATTGGGAACTCTGTGTAGCTGGGGTTGCTGACTGAGTGAGGAGCTTAAGTGCATAAAGCTGAACACATTTCTTTTTCAAACATTATGCTAAACACATGGATGTTGGGGATGGGGTCAACAGGGCACATGACATTGAGAGCTGTGCCAGTGGGGGCTGCTCCCCTTGCCACTGATTGGATTTGTGTGTGGAGGGGTCCGTTTGAACATTTCTATTGAGCTGGGTGATAGTAATGAATCCTTATCGTTTCCAACTTATGCATGGCAATTTGGGGGAAGGAAGGAGTGGCAGCAGTAATTCAGATTTAGTTTTCCACAGGAACCATAGGGCACACAAAAAATTGCTGTTAATAATAATGAAATCACAACAATGTCGGGTTAAATAAAAAGTCCATCTAAACCTATACCCCATTTCCCATATGAAAAAGTAAATTATAGGAAGCTAAGGGGCACTACTTTCACAAAACAATCCACCCATTCTGTTCCAGAGTACATTTGTATATCGCTAAACTGTCAAATCCCTAAGCGGCTTACTTAGAACATAGGTAAAGGGGCCCCTGACCATCAGGTCCAGTCGTGTCCGACTCTGGGGTTGCGTCGCTCATCTCGCTCTATAGGCCGAGGGAGCCGGCATTTGTCCACAGACAGCTTCCGGGTCATGTGGCCAGCATGACAAAGCTACTTCTGGCGAACCAGAGCAGCGCACAGAAACGCCGTTTACCTTCCCGCCGGAGCAGTCCCTATTTATCTACTTGCACTGTGATGTGCTTTCGAACTGCTAGGTTGGCAGGAGCTGGGACCAAGCAACGGGAGCTCACCCCGTTGCAGGGATTCGAACCGCCGACCTTCTGATCAGCAAGCCCTAGACTCTGTGGTTTAACCCACAGCTCCACCTGGGTCCCTACTTAGAACATAAAGGTATACATAATATCAATATGCTGTATATTATATACAGTGGTATCTTGGTTTACGAACTTAATCCGTTCCGGAAGTCCGTTCTTAAACTGAAACCGTTCTTAAACCGAAGTGCACTTTCCCTAATGAGGCCTCCTGCCGCCAGTGCCCTTCCACCGTTTGGATTCCGTTTGTAGACCGAGGTAAAGTTCACAAACCGGGACACTACTTCCGGTTTTGCAGAGTTCGTAAACTGAATAGTTCATAAACAGGGCTGTTCTTAAACCGAGGTACCACTGTACATCATTTTAAAAAGAAAATTACCTATTAAAATGCATGTCATCCTCCTTAAATATGTGAGTAAGTTTGCCTCTTTCTGTACGAATTCTCTGTACAAATATATAATGCAACTGCCCTGCAGGACACTACTTCCTTAAGTTGTACTGTTAAAATAATTTGGAAAAAGTAGTATAAATTTTAATTTTATAATTCCTCGAACTATAATTCTATTTTTTGATTTTTCAGGGCATTTTTATGGTATCCATTGGAGGATTACTTTATAACCAATTAGAGATTTTTTTGAATATTATACAGTTTGCAATTCTTTTGAATAAAATAGAATGAATAAAATAAAATAAACAACTTATAAAGGTTAAAAGGTAAAGGACCCCTGGATGGTTTAGTCCAGTCAAAGGAATGCCTTTGGGTTGCAGCGCTCAGCTCACTTCAGGCCAAGGGAGCCAGTGTTTGTCTACAGACAGCTTTCCGGGTCATGTGGCCAGCATGACTAAACCGCTTCTGGCGCAGCGGAACACTGTGACGGAAACCAGACCGCATGGAAACGGCGTTTACCTTCCCGCTGGTGTGGTACCTATTTATCTATTTGCAGTGGCGTGCTTTTGAACTGCTAGGAGCTGGGGCAGAGCAACAGGAGCTCACCCCATCACGGGGATTCAAACCACCGACCTTCTGATTGGCAAGCCCAAAGAGGCTCAGTGGTTTAGACCACAGCGTCACCCGCGTCTTATAATAATGGAAGTTGTTCCTCGGGGACCTTTGGGAGTGAAAGTGATAGCCTGCTCCTGTCACTACGACTGCCAGCTTCCCCCCTAGAAATCATCCTATCATAGAATCATAGAGTTGGAAGAGACCACGAGGGCCATCCAGTCCAACCCCCTGCCAAGCAGGAAATCCTGTGTATTTCCTCATTTTTACGATATCAGAAACTCCCTGGTTTCATCTGCTAAAGATGCAGTGAGGTCTAAAAATAGAATGATAGTTCAAGGAATTATAAAATTAAAATTTATACTATTTTTTCCAGGTTATTTTAACAGTACAAGTAATCTGTCTAGGTCAGAGGCTCTTGTCCTGTTCCTCTGAACACTTTTCACATGTGGGCAAGGCCTGAAGCAATCCTGCTACCTCTCCCTATTTCCCAGGGAGTAGAAATGAATTTCTAACCCATTTCATTATATGTTATTCTATCCCTTACAGGCAAACAAGGCTTATAGAATAGTCTCCTAATACCCTCATCAGGAGGCAGAAACACCGCTGAGGAGCCAGGCTCCAAGGAACATACTACCGAAATATTTCTTAAGAACAGGAGCAAAACTGATGCCAGTATAAAGTACAGGCCCACATGACGCTGCTGCATGAAACTTTTAAAAATATATGCTCTCTTCTCACCCCCGCCCTCTCTATTTTAATAAGGAAAGCAACATTTGTTTTCTCAGAAATGTATTCCAACGTCTGGAGTCCAAAGGAGAATCTATTTAAAAGCACAAGCCAAAAATGCAAGACTTTTATGTTAAATTGCTGAAGAAGATGCCTACAGGAAAAAACACACACAAACCACTCAGTTTTTTTCCGGTGGTTTTATGAGCTCGGCATTTGTGTAGTTGCAGCATTTCCATATCAAACAAATCCTGGCATGGAACCTTTCCTGCAAAACACAAAAGGACATAAATGCACCAATTTGGTACAGATCTTTGCACATAGAAGGAGATTACTTTTATCATTTGCTGAGCTGCCTTTTCAGTACAGATGCCAAGGATCTCAGGTGATATTGCTAATTGGAATGGGAAAACTGCACAGGAAAGAGCCCATCAAGCCCATCATTACTTTGTATCTGTCACATCACCACCACCACCACCGTCATGCCACTGCTCCTCGAACATTACACCACATAACACCGGTCTTGAAAGACCTACATTGGCTCCCAGTATGTTTCCGAGCACAATTCAAAGTGTTGGTGCTGACCTTTAAAGCCCTAAATGGCCTTGGTCCAGTATGCCTGAAGGAGCGTCTCCATCTCCATCGTTCTGCCCGGACACTGAGGTCCCTGTGAGAAGTGAGTTTACAGGGAACCAGGCAGAGGGCCTTCTCGGTAGTGGCACCCACCCTGTGGAATGCCCTCTCACCAGATGCCAAAGACTTTAAAAAGACATCTGAAGGCAGCCCTGTTTAGGGAAGCTTTTAATGTTTAATATATTATTGTATTTTAATATTCTGTTGGAAGTCACCAGAGTAGCTGGGGAAGCCCAGCCAGATGGGCGGAGAATAAACAAACAAACAAACAAACAAACAAACAAACAAACAAACATAATTTGTTCTAGCAACATCTCAAGCTTCTCTATTCTTCTGTCATGTGCCTGCCTGGCAACCTGGGAAGAATGTATATAAGAATGTTTGGTTCCTGTGTCTTCCACCCTTTCTCAGATAGACGAGATGCACTAGGGCTACTGACCATTATGGTAAGGGCTACAGATTATATCTGGGGTATTCGTAAATGGAGTGGACCAGGCTTCCTCAACCTCGGCCCTCCAGATGTTTTGAGACTACAATTCCCATCATCCCTGACCACTGGTCCTGCTAGCTAGGGATCATGGGAGTTGTAGGTCAAAAACATCTGGAGGGCCGAGGTTGAGGGAGCCTGGAATGGACCAATAATGCTGCAGTTAAAAATACACAAGTACGTCAGTTATTATCCATGACATGAAGGAAACCAAGTACACACAATTCATAAAGTGTTCTGATGATGACTGGTGCAATTCCATTTCCAAAAACTAGGTTGTGAGTACCAGCATGTAAGGTTCTCTGCTATTAGAAATTCCCTGGAAATATATTATAAACAAATCATGCATCTACCATATTTTTGTATTTGTACTTTTGTGTAAGACGATGCTTTTTGCAACAACAACAATAAAGGCAAAAATGGGGTGTCGTCTTATACACGGATTGTGAATGCCCGGAGGGGGGGGCGCCTGCAATTAATGGCAGCAGCAAGCAGGAGATGGGCAGCAGCGATTGGGCGGGTGATTGGTGGCTGTGGCAAGGCCTGCTGGCGATTGGCTGTGGCTGTGGCAATTGGGCAGGTGACTGGCGGCTGTGGCGAGGCGGGCAGGCGATGGCTGGCTGCGGCAAGTGGGCGGGTGGGCTGTTGGTGGCAGCAAGCGGGCAGACAGTTGGCAACTGCGGCGAGGTGTGCGATTGGCAGTGGCTGTGGCAAGCTCCTAGGAACTGCTGCCAGATTTCCTAGTTCTTAGCAGGATTTCTTGATATACCAGTAACTGTAATTTGCTGAGGGTCCTGTTGGGACATTTGTTCCATGAGCAGGTGCTGGAGGGGAAGCCTTTGGCTCTCCTTTGTCCAAATGGGATAACTGGTTCAAACAACAACAAGCTGGCTAAAGTATTTGTCACAACTAAATCTCTAAACCCAACTTGACTTTACTCTCCATTCTGTTCTGGCATCCAAACAGTTGGACAGGCATACAGTGGTACCTCTACTTACAAATTTAATGCGTTCCGAACGCACATTCGTAAGTCGAAAAAAATTGTGAGTCGAATCCCATAGGAATGCATTGTGAGGAAAAATTCGTTAAGTCGAAGCAACCCTATCTAAAAATTCGTAAGTAGAAAAAATCCTATCTAAACCGCATCCAAGATGGCGGATGGAGCTCCATTCGTAAGTAGAAACATTCGTAAGTAGAGGTACCACTGTATTCCGAAGCAGAGATTGCATGGAGAGTGGTACACGTACTTGTCCTCTGTTAGCCTGTTGATTTGCTCTGCATGAGGCTGGCTGATTTTGAAGTACCGGAGAGGAAAAGAGAGAGACAGAGACAGAGAGAGAGACTGAAATCCTGTTTTCACTAACCTGAGGATAAAACCCACTGAATTCAGTGGGACTACTTCCAAGTAACCGTGCACAGGATTGTGCAGTCAAAAGCTTAGAATGGCACTGCTCCATTGACTTCCATAATCTCCAAACCCGGCATATTATGTTATGAATAGTGTATCAAGATCTCTTTTTAAGGACGTGGAGGAAAAGCTGAGTTTGAGATCCTTGCTATCTTCCTAACATTTCTGGAGTGAATGGCAATGAGTACGCTTTGAGGGAGCAGATGCTGAATTTAAATAAAGAAATGGAGTACTTTCCTCGTGACAATGAATCACACATTAAGTGTAGCATAGGTTTGCTGTCGTGCCAAGAACGGCTCAGAAAGAAAACTAGTCAATTATGATGATGTATGTCTCTCTCTCTCTCTCTCTCTCTCTCTCTCTCTCTCTCTCTCTCTCTCTGTGTGTGTGTGTGTGTGTGTGTGTGTGTGTGAGAGAGAGAGAGAGAGAGAGAGAGAGAGAGAGAGAGAGAGAGAGAGAGAGAGAGAGAGAGAGAGAGAGAGTTGCGTGTCTTCAGATATCTTACAAAGCAGGAACATTAGCCAAGCAATCTTGGCTAAGGCATAGAAATGACAGCATATACACTCCTTCAGTTTTAAGAAGGTAGCTGTCCTATTAGCTCACATACTCCTCACTATTCTCTCTAAAGCAAAACTTTCTATGAATGGCTAAAATCAAAAGCACAGAAGAACAAGGGAGGGAAAGCATAACTACTAAAAGCAAACCTTGTTTCCATGAGAAGAATATGCAGGCAGATGTAGCGGAGAGAAAGCAGATGAAAATTGCACAAACACACAATCCATACCTCAGCTGTAAATAAGAGAGATTTCATACTTCCCACAATTTTAAAGAAAAGAGAATGTCACATTATATAAATAAAGGCACTTAAGCAGATCCAGAGAGGGCCGTGTTCTTCCAGGCACATATTTAATTTGTGCAGTGCCCAAAATTACTGGTTAATGCAAACATAAAAGAGAACTGCAAGTTTTAGGAATTCTGATTATATTGGTGACCTTGTCAGGCCAGTTAAAACTGGCATTTCAGCTAGGAGAGCCTTTGTATTTTCTGGCCTGAGAAACTTTGCCTCTATCTCATGTATTATTCAATAGTAAGCAGAACAATGAATGAAACAGACTTTTAAAAGTGAGAGGGGTTTTTTTTTCCTAAAGGGGAAAAACCTGCTATGGATAAGTAATGGTTACTCGGTTTTTCCCTGCAATTTATGGGAAAATTGTGCCTTTTGGAGTGCTGGAGATGTTCTTGGTTGTTATTACAGGAACACCTTCAATTTTGCACATTTCTCCATGCTGACTTGCTGCCCACAGGGTGCTAGTAGAACAGCATATGGTACAATGTGCTCTCTCCCCGTCTCCTTATAGAGAGCCACAGTACAAGCTCTGGCAAGCAAGCACTGCAAGAATCAACCTCTCCTTAAAGCCAGAGATTTGTTTCTTAACAAGGTTCTGTGAAAGATACCTTAGAATTTCAAGAGTCCTTGTATGCTCTACCTTGACGGATCACTCAGAATGTGATAGTGTACACTTGTTTTCATCAACACTAAGTTGCCTAAAATCCCATAGAACATTAAAGCTCACATTTATTTCATTATCTGGAGGCTGGGAATCAGTATTCTCAAAACCACAATTATGATACTGCATAGATATTTTACATTACCCATAGATTTGCATTAACTTTCTGTAGACTCAAATTTACTCTTAGACAGAGTGCTAGGGGAGCTATCCATTATTTACCTTTTTTTTCTATAAAAAACAACAACTGTTGGAAACACAAATACAGTAGAAGATAGTATACTTCTTCTTTTTAAAAGGCATATCCTTTATTCTTTAAAAACAAGGAAACTGCCCTTCTTTGTGTGTCTAGTTTTGTACTGTTCTTTTAAGAGAGCGTTCTCATACTGCAAATGTAGCTTTATATAGCCAAGCAGTCCCATTAGAATGGATTGGATGCCTTGCGAGTACAGTTATAGTTGTCATGGTCAAAATAGATTTCAGCATATCTATGAAATTTACTCAGTGCTGTGAAATATATCTGTTCTCCTTTATTTAGCCCTGGAAGCTAATATATCCTGAATTCTTATGCACTCATTTCGCTGGCTGCCCAAGATTCACCACCTGCCACATTGGCATGTTTTGCTTCCTATGACTGAGCACATGGTTTCATAGTTTGGAAAGTAAAACTAAAGTAACAGATACAGTTTTAGTGCCACGGAGCTTTCCCTCCTGTATTGGCAAATATTTCATTTGTACTAATAAAATGCCTACTCTTTTAAGAACAACACGGAGTGTAATAATGGAAAACAATATGACTGAGAAAATAAAACTGATTTACTAAGGGGTGGGAGGATCCATCTCCACTCTTGTGTTTGAAACTGAATGCACACACAAATGTTTGTGAAAACTGAGCTGTCGCATCATGTTGGTGCTGAAAATTTGAAACATAATAAATATCACATTCAATGCCCCCCCCCCTTTAATATGGCCGAAGACAACATGTAAATGGTGTGGGATGCCCAGACATACAGCCCAAGGAATTCCTTAGTTGCCTGTCGGCAGCAGGTCAGTCCAAATCACCACATTTTTTATACTCTTCTAAGGGACCATAGCACACCCCTTCAACATGTTGAGTCCCAAAACCAGGACGCACATCTTCCCATCTGTGGTCTTGCGCAAGTCCCGTGACCCACATGAGATCACGGAGCCCAAAAGATGCACTTTTTGGGGGGTTGTGCTCTCATGGCACCCAAAAACATGCACTTTGGGGTGCCATCCTCTTTTTAAGGGTGAGATCTTGGTGCAAAATTGCATGAGATCACAGCGGCCTGCTCTTGTAGGGGGAAAAAATGGGATGTCCTGGTTTCTCCAGGACACTTGCAGAGTATGCCATAGGTGCACCTACATGGCAAATATATTTATTTGGCTGGGAAGAGGCAGATTTTAGCTCACAAGGAGGTGAATCATTCTGGCTATCAGCTTCCATATTACTACTGCAGAGTTATTGGCTTAGCAAATTCTCCTCCTATTAGTAGAGTTCCTTGGACATTTTTCGTACTTATTAATATGTGTGAAAGTGATATGTTAGAATATGACATCATGGTGGGGTGTGGGTCCAGATATTCACATAGCCATACCCACCTTCATAAAGAAATACGACCGAGCTAGAATAACAGAGCGGCTGGCAGTACAAGTAGGGCTGGGGAGATATGACAACTTCGACTAAGCTAACAGACGGGAAATCACTTGATTTGGTCTCTGCACATCTTTAAAATCATGCTCTGTGAACATTGTTATGACAGTGAAAAACAAGATTTTTTTCCTTGTAAAATTAAATGTCACTCTTGATAGCATAATATCAGAAACCTCATCCTTCCAAGTCCACACCAATATGTTACACAGAAAATTAAACTCACTCTGTTTATTGAGTGGATAATGCAGTCTTCAAATGTGTGAGGACCCCTGCTAGGTGAGAAATTAAAAAAGGGAGTGCTATAAAGTCTAATGGTATGTATGAAATACAGAAAAAGGTAACTTAATTGGTAATCAGAAGAAATCATAAAACTAATCATGCAATTAGTTTATTAAAAAGCCAGCATATGAGGTGTGTATAATTACCAGAAAACAATGCCATGGTGGCTTCTAGCATTAATGAATTAACAATTATGTGAGGTTTCTTTTGGGGGAGGGGGGAAAGAGGAAGGAAGGAAGGAAGGAAGGAAGGAAGGAAACGTAACACAAATACAAATCACAGTAAGTATATGAGAAATTTTGTTGCAACAATAGTTTTCTGAAATAGCTGGACACACATTCATTGGGAATGTCCTCTGTGAAGCCCAATGAGGAGCATGGGAGTCGTGGCAGAGGCTGGCTGTGCTCTGTTTGTACAGGAAAAAAAGACACCACACAGGATTGTACATCTTAAGAGTTCACTTCAAACAGTATAAGCCCCTTTCTGATGGTTTTCATAGATACAGTGGACATGGATGGAGGGTGGCATCACTTAGCAAGCTCTGTCCCTTTACACATGTGCGTTTGTTGTAAGCTCAGAAGAGATCCCTGTATTTAGAAGTGTACATACAGAGAGTTCTTTTTGTGCATTTGAGCACCCTGCTTTTCTAGGTCTTATGGTAGGCACACATACATACGGTAGAAGAATTCACTTCTATTCTGAATTGTCTCTTGGGTGATTCTCACTGCTGGGTATGTACACGTGTCCCTTTCACTTATTCACATAATCAATCCACCTAATTATGCAGGCTGATGTCAGCAAGTTCCTGGATGGTATCCCAGCGAGGAAGAGATAGTATCCCAGCGAGGAAGAGACAGGCATACAGGAAATATGACAAAATGCTAATAACCAACACCATATGCTGAGTAAACAAATCATGCTACCCAAAACTGCACTAAGCCACACTGCTGTCTCTATGGTAATAAAATAATAATAATAATAATAATATATTATTATTATTATTATTATTATTATTATTATTTATACCCCACCCATCTGGCTGGGTTTCCCCAGCTACTCTGGGCGGCTTCCAACAGAAAAATAAAATACAACAATCTATTAAACATTAAAACCCTCCCTTCATAGGCAGATGAGAAGTTGCCACATTTACACAACCGATTCCACAATCTCCACCTTGAATTTATTTGGATTCCCCCCCCTCTCTCACACACAGTGTGCGAAAGCTTATACACTTCTACACTAATTCTTATGGCCGCTTGTATGTGCACACACATAGCATTATTGTGTGTACTACACAACCTCACTGGGCTAAGTGTTAACATGTTTCCCTGAAGAACCAACAAAGCAAGTTCGCCCTCTCCAGACCTCTGCCTCTCTAGCCTTGGAAGTGAGAACAAAGACAGTACCTAAAAAGAAAGAAACCCCACACAAAAGAACCTCAACAGCAGTAGAAACAAATAACCAAAACATGTGTCTCAGAAATGATGTATAACCTTGTGGTTCATTCAATTAAAAACAAAATCTTAAAAATGTATTTCTTTTTTTTTCTTAAGGGCCTATGCCTTAAGGGGGAAGTGATGCTCATTTTTAATTTACTGATAATCTAAAAGAGGAAGATATTAATGCCTTGATTTTGAAAAGGTATAGAATAAACTGAGAGAAATTACAAATTCTCCCCAACACCTGCATGCCAAATAATGCTTGAGCTTTCTAAAGAATTTAGAATGAGCCTCCATCAATGAAACTTGTTGAGGAAAGTGCCTACTAATCACAGAGACCAGAGAATATAGTTTGAAGGCACATGATTTTTGCTGCTTTCTTATAACAGGGCAGGGTACTGCTTGTATGGAAGGGAGAACTGAGTGAGAGCCCCTTGTAAGCCCCTCTGAATTTCCCAAAGGTGGAGTCAGAGATGTAATAAATAGGTGATCCTGACACTCTACAATGCTGCAGTTTGATTATTCGTTCAAGACTGCTTACATATATGTAGGCAAAATATATTATTTGCAGAAAAGTACATTTTTTTAACGAAGGGCAAAGGCCCATAATTCAGTATTATCATTAGAACATAAAGTGCTGCAGATAAAACCCAAAGCGTGTCCTCTGTCTCATTAATCTGACTGAACAGGAGCACAAGGGCTGAATTCAATAGCCAATGCAGTGGAGGCAATGCTGGAAGGAACTGAATGTAGAAAGGCCAGGGACAAACATCTGCTCTGCTGTGAGGCTCAGCAGCCTTGGACAAGTTACGATCTCAGCCTAATCTACTCAATAGGGTTTTTATGAATGTCTTGGAAGAAGGGGGGGGGATATATAAAAATTGCAAAAGAGCCACAACAGTTGCAATGAATTTGGGGAAGCCTTAAAATTCAAATACTCTTAGGGTGCCAAATAAAAGACACGAATTTGCACAAAATTTGCATATGATAATGTATATGAATAGGTGCAAATTTAGACATTGTTGTTGTTGTTGTTGTTTAGTCGTTTAGTCATGTCCAACTCTTCTTGACCCCATGGACCATAGCACGCTAGGCACTCCTGTCTTCCACTGCCTCCCGCAGTTTGGTCAGACTCATGTTGGTAGCTTCGAGAACACTCTCCAACCATCTCGTCCTCTGTCGTCCCCTCCTCCTTGTGCCCTCCATCTTTCCCAACATCAGGGTCTTTTCCAGGGGGTCTTCTCTTCTCATGAGGCGGCCAAAGTATTGGCGCCTCAGCTTCACGATCTGTCCTTCCAGTGAGCACTCAGTGCTGATTTCCTTGAGAATGGATAGGTTTGATCTTCTTGCAGTCCATGGGACTCTCAAGAGTCTCCTCCAGCACCATAATTCAAAAGCATCAAAATGATTTAAATAGAAATATGGTATCATAATTGGGAAGAAACCAGATGACTTGTATGCCTGCTCAGTCTGCTGACCAGGGACTGCAAACTAACTGTTGATGGGGAAAGCTTTCCTGATTTCCCATTTTATGGTTCTTTATGTTTAAACCAGGCCTGAACTTTAGTTGTTGTTTAGTCGTTTAGTCGTGTCCGACTCTTCGTGACCCCATGGACCATAGCACGCCAGGCACTCCTGTCTTGCACTGCCTCCCGCAGTTTGGTCAAACTCATGTTCGTAGCTTCAAGAACACTGTCCAACCATCTCGTCCTCTGTCGTCCCCTTCTCCGACAGAGGCAGCCCTTAAAAGGGGGACATCTTCAGATAGACTTTCCTCTGATAAGACGTTCAAAACAGACAAGAATCCTCTTTAAAGTAGGTCCACCCTAAGAGTGCATGAAATTTGGGATGGAAGTACAGAGCAACATTCTGAATGCTGAAAATGGAACGTTTGTGCATGCAGATTAGATGGAAGTAAATTGTTTCTGTCCCTGCATCGACCACAGGAGTAAAATCAATGGTAACTGGGGGAGAAAAGTGCAAACAGATACGTGCTGTTTGAACACTGGTATTCTATTTTGGGAAATTAGTCCTATTTGCAGGTTGCTCTATTATTGAATGTTGAGCTGTCGAATGATTGGAAGAACCTCACGTTTCCTCACTAGCTCATCTGCATTTTTTTTTCTTATTGGGAGAAAGTTGCAGCTGAAAATCACTAAGATCACTAAAATCAGCTCAAGGCTGAAAACTACAAGAGGAGCTGGGTGTGTGCTGCCATCTGCAGGAGGTTTTGAGGCTTCCATCTCCTGCTTAACACCTGTCATACAGACATGCAAGACATGCAATCCCTATGTGTTTACTGGTGATTTCACTGCCTCCACCAGGACAATAGGATGGCCAATTAGTGGGCACACCTTGTGCGCCAGATCCCATGGGGCAAGGCAAGACCAGGGATTACAGATAGCTCTTCTAAGGCTCCACCCCCTTGTGCAGAACCTAGTTCCTGGAGACTACCGTAAGTGCATTGTTCCACAGGCTCAGGGGAAGATCCCAGTGAGGATCCTGGTTGTGGCTGTACGGGTTCAATGGAAGGCTGTTCTCTGGGCTCCTGCCTGCCAGCTGCAGGCCCAGTGGTCTCCCAATCTCCAGGAGCAGGCTCAGTCTGACTCCTGGTCTGGCTCCTTAGATGATGCCTTGCAGCCTCCCACTCTGTCTGGGTTGCTATTGGACCCAGAGGTCATGGCATCTTGGATGGCTTGATTGCATCAATAAATAGGAAGCCATCTGAACATCCCAGAGCTCTTGCACCCCTTTGCATAAAGCTGCAGATGCAAATGGATGGTCTTGTCTTCATTCCCACAGCCTTGGCTTAATTTATTTTCACAGGCAAGATGGGGTTTCCTAGAGTCAAGGTGCTTGTTGTTGTTTAGTCGTTTAGTCGTGTCCAACTCTTCGTGACCCCATGGACCATAGCACGCCAGGCACTCCTGTCTTGCACTGCCTCCCGCAGTTTGGTCAAACTCATGTTCGTAGCTTCGAGAACACTGTCCAACCATCTTGTCCTCTGTCGTCCCCTTCTCCTAGTGCCCTCAATCTTTCCCAACATCAGGGTCTTTTCCAAGGATTCTTCTCTTCTCATGAGGTGGCCAAAGTATTGGAGCCTCAGCTTCACGATCTGTCCTTCCAGGGAGCACTCAGGGCTGATTTCCTTAAGAATGGATAGGTTTGATCTTCTAGCAGTCCATGGGACTCTCAAGAGTCTCCTCCAGCACCATAATTCAAAAGCATCAATTCTTCGGCGATCAGCCTTCTTTATGGTCCAGCTCTCACTTCCATACATCACTACTGGAAAAACCATAGCTTTAACTATACGGACCTTTGTCGGCAAGGTGATGTCTCTGCTTTTTAAGATGCTGTCTAGGTTTGTCATTGCTTTTCTCCCAAGAAGCAGGCGTCTTTTAATTTCGTGACTGCTGTCACCATCTGCAGTGATCAAGGAGCCCAAGAAAGTAAAATCTCTCACTGCCTCCATTTCTTCCCCTTCTATTTGCCAGGAGGTGATGGGACCGGTGGCCATGATCTTGGTTTTTTTGATGTTGAGCTTCAGACCATATTTTGCGCTCTCCTCTTTCACCCTCATTAAAAGGTTCTTTAATTCCTCCTCGCTTTCTGCCATCAAGGTTGTGTCATCTGCATATCTGAGGTTGTTGATATTTCTTCCGGCAATCTTAATTCCGGCTTGGGATTCATCTAGTCCAGCCTTTCGCATGATGAATTCTGCATATAAGTTAAATAAGCAGGGAGACAATATACAACCTTGTCGTACTCCTTTCCCAATTTTGAACCAATCAGTTGTTCCATATCCAGTTCTAACTGTAGCTTCTTGTCCCACATAGAGATTTCTCAGGAGACAGATGAGGTGATCAGGCACTCCCATTTCTTTAAGAACTTGCCATAGTTTGCTGTGGTCGACACAGTCAAAGGCTTTTGCATAGTCAATGAAGCAGAAGTAGACGTTTTTCTGGAACTCTCTAGCTTTCTCCATAATCCAGCGCATGTTTGCTATTTGGTCTCTGGTTCCTCTGCCCTTTCGAAATCCAGCTTGCACTTCTGGGAGTTCTCGGTCCACATACTGCCTAAGCCTGCCTTGTAGAATTTTGAGCATAACCTTGCTAGTGTGTGAAATGAGCGCAATTGTGCGGTAGTTGGAGCATTCTTTGGCACTGCCCTTCTTTGGAATTGGGATGTAGACCGATCTTCTCCAATCCTCTGGCCATTTGCTGAGTTTTCCAAACTTGCTGGCACCTTAACAGCATCATCTTTTAAAATTTTAAATAGTTCAGCTGGAATATCATCACTTCCACTGGCCTTGTTATTAGCAGTGCTTTCTAAGGCCCATTTGACTTCACTCTCCAAGATGTCTGGCTCAAGGTCAGCAACCACACTACCTGGGGTGTACGAGACCTCCATATCTTTCTGGTATAATTCCTCTGTGTATTCTTGCCACCTCTTCTTGATGTCAAGGTGCTTAAGCTCACTTAATATGGCAGCTGTGCTGAGCGCCTCAAATAACACCTGGTTTCCTGCAAGTTGGTGTTAAACAGTATTTTCATTATTACTTTTACTTTCCCCCCTGCCTCCAAAGGAGCCCAGGAAGGCAAATGTGAGAAAGTTAAAACAACAGCTGTATTTATCATAACAGAACACAACCACTATGGGTTGTATTCAACTATCTTTTACTCACTCTAGACTCATTTATGATTAATGAACCTAAGTGAGCCATGGCCATTAATTTCAATGCATCCAAATAAAGTGGAATACAACCCCAACCATCTCCATTTTAAGCCTTTGCTTGCTTTTGTAGAAAGACACGATGATGTCATCACTTCCTTCCTCCCGAGACTCAGCTCAGAAACATCCGTTCAAGGCCATCTGACACAGAGTTATGTTCATCAAGGCAGTGACACCTCCAGGTTCAATTTGTGCAACAACTTTAAGCTGTGAGGGTAAGAACTGCAGCCGCGGTGGCGAGAAGGAGTACTGCAGTTAACTTAATACATAACACCCATTGTGGACCTGAGTGAGAACTGCAGCCACGGTGGCCAGGGTAAGAACTGCAGCCATGGTGGCCAGAAGGAGTACTGCAGTTAACTTAATACGTAACAAGTTGGCTCATCCTTCAGTGCCTGCAATTTCTTTCCACAAATGAAGAAAGCTAAATTTAAAACATTGTTCCAAAAGGAACTCAATTTTGGTGGTACAAGGGTGGTGGTTGCACTCCTCGCCCCCCAAATTGCAGAGTGGCTCTTAATAAGAAAGCCTCAAATCCACACCCACACCCCATGAAAGGCGGGGAATCTTGCAGTCGCCTTGGTATAACAGTAGTCACAGAAATATCGACACAGAACATTGGGAAGTGGAAAATTGGAGGAAACCTGTTTGTGAACTGTACTCCATGTGGACAAAGCATTACTTCATGTTCCAAAAATAATACATAAATCACAGGCTTTACTTGGAACTTCCTGCCTATTGACACATTTGTTTCACTCTGTTCAGTGCCTGCCTAAAACATTTTCATTTACGCAAGCCTATCAAGCCACGAAGATGTCGATGGGCTTTGATATCTTTTACTGTCAATGTTAAATTATCTTAAAATATGCTCAGTTGTTTTAAACTGTTTCTATTGATAATCTTAATATTTCATGTAAACAGCTTAGAGGTTTTATCAATCAATCAATTATTGTGTTTGACGAAAAGCCATTACAAATTCAATTACAGATCCAGCAAGTCAATTAAAACCTGTTAAAAGAAATCCAGAGATATACGTCCATTTACAATAAGTCCAATTCATGAATCGCCTGCATGGTCTACAGCATTGTCTTTTATATGGCTAGCACAAATACTTTTAGTGGCTTTAGCACATATGGCTGTTTTGTATGTGGCAAGCGGAGCATGGTCAGGTAACACTTAGAGGTTTTTATTACAGTCAAGGGGTATATAAATTTTGTTACATAAATAGATAAATAGGAGTGCGATTTCTAATGAGATATGCTTGGATTTGAGCCTTCTTCTGTTGGGAGCCCTTACCCATAACCTCAGCAGCTTGTGGTGTTTATTCACTACAGGGAAAGAGACTCTCCACATTCTCTTTTTTTTTAATAGTATTTTTATTGATTTTATAAAAGATACATTAAAAAAGAAAAATAAGAAAAAAAGGTACAAAAACGATAAAAAAAATGTAAAAAAGAAAAAGAAAAAAGAAAATATAAAAACATCACACAATCTTATTAACATCTTATCATCGACTTCCCCGTCCCCCCTGCCCGACTCTTTTCTCTCTCTCTCTCTTATACAGCTTTCGCAATACTTACGAATAATTAAACAATTACAATTCTTAATCTTACATCACTACTATTATTTGTTCAAACTTTGGTAACCCTCTTAACTTCTTCTAATTACATCCTTTAGCCTCTAGTTTCTCTCTAAGAAATATATCGTATTCCCAAATCCTCCCTCTTTATAAAGTTTTACAATACTTCTTAATTCTTCCCCCTTCCTCTCCTGGGTAGCAGTTCCCTCAGAGCCACCCCCAGATCCGTAATCCTTAGACCTTGAACCTTAATCCTTTCCAATTCTTAAACTTCATAAGCCGTCCTTTAAATAATACTTCACAAAAAATACATTTTTACCCCACACCCTCCCTAAGCCACTCCATTCCAGACCATTCTCCACTTTTCCCCTTTTGTTGCTTTAAGTGCTCAGCCTGTCTCCCTCCCACATCTTCATTTTCCTTGTCCCCCATTATCATGAGACTTCTGACTGGATTGTGTCCCTCTTCTCTCACTAGAGAGACACCAAACCAGTCCCAATCATCTTTTTCAACCACAATTTGATTGTCTCTAACTGAGGTCTGGCCTCCCTCTCTCACTGACAGGCCAGAGCCCCAGACTTCGTCTCCATCTGGAGAGTCTTGAATCCAACAAAAGTCCTTCTCTGCCACTCTCACTGGTTGCTCTTCATCCGACTGCTCCTTTTTTTCTTCTTCTTGAAAATTTTCCTTACAGTCCTGTTCTTCCTCCTGCGCTTGTGGTTGTAGATTTTCCACTTGGGGCTGTAAAATCCCCACTTGGGGCTGTAAAATCCTATTGGGATTACACAGTTCCTGAGTCATTTCTTGGATAAAATCCAAAATCTGTTGCACAGTGATCTCTTCTGACTGCATGTCGGTTGTTTGGTCTAGCTGAGTTCTTTGTCTTCTCATATTACACCAGGAGGCATGTACGTTAGTTCCCAGGGTGTTGCTATTGTCTTTTATTTATTTTATCTAAAATAAAAGCTCTCTCTTTTTTTAGCATCCAGAGTTCAAGGCTTCTTAATTCTCAAAGTTGCCTCAAAATCACACTATATTGTAACCATACATCCAAAGATCACCAATATTGATACATAAAGGCTATTTTAAGGCTACAATCTTTCCCCTTGTTTCCTCCCGGCTCCGCTGGTAATGGCTTCCAGAGTCCCGCTCCCAGGGTCCAGGGGGGGGGGAATCGTTTAGCCTCACGACGTTCCTTGCAGAAATCCCAGATTAAAATCCTCTCTTCCCTTGGCTCTGCCGCCTAAGGGAAGGTCTCAAGTTAACTTTCTTAAGAGAGTTCTTGTCGTTTCAAAAGCACGGCTGCAGGCTAGTTAGCTGTTGCTTGAAATATCGGTGGGGGGGGAGCGACCTCCGTTCCCTTGTAATTTAAACTCCCCTCCCGTGTCCAAATTTAAATTTTTCAAACCAAGTCTTGTTCTTTTACTCACGGTCGAATTCTATTTTTGAAGGTATCTGCCGCTCCCTTGTCGTCGGATCGGAGCTTTCCGCCATCCAAGTAGCACTGGACCCAAGGCTCCGTCACATTCCCTCTGCTCTCGGCGCCCCCGGCATGGGGGCTTTCCGGGCAGCGAATCGTGACTAAATGGGGCACAGCTGGGAAATCCAAGCCCCCAGAACGCTCAATCTGGGGTTCTACGGGTGGTCGCGGCGCTCGCGCGACTCTCCCCCTTCTTAGTGGCGGTGGGGGTCTCGGAGACCGAGACGATCCCCGCCGATCGGCAATGGCTGCAAACCGGAAGTCCCGAGACTCTCCACATTCTCAAAGGTTTCCTGTGTTATTTAGTTTAGGTGTTCCAGAACTTGGCAGGGTGAATTTCTGGCACTGAAAACATCTTCCACAGATAAAACTTCAGTGAGGCCCAATTCAAATGATGCAGCATTTGGGTGGCTGAAAATTACCAATTCCTATTCTAAAGGTTGCATTGAAAAAGTGTTATACCTTTCTGAGAAGAATAAGAAGCAAAGATGGCATTCCGATTTCTCCCATGTCCTGGGGCAACTAAGGTGCCAAGGGCAGGTGAGAGGGTGGCAATAGACATCATTCTGTTGGAAGCAGTCAGATTTCATATAAGTTAAACCAAACATGACCATCTCACAAATTAGGTTATATTCAGGGTCCTGATGTGCCACTTCCTCAGCAGTTTAACTACAATGCAATCCACTCTTGATGTGTTCAACTTTTGCAACTTCTCTGTGCATATGCAGTGAGAAGGAAGCACAATTTAGGGCAGCAGAGACTCAAGTCTAGGAAAAAGTCATTTAAGTTTTGTAAAGGTTGAAAGGAATTCTGACTGGCAGCTACAAAACCTTTAAAAAAAATCTGTGAATTAATATACCCAGGGACAGCAAATGACTGCAAAGTGGGGTGGGTAGCTGGCATAGAATAAATCCAGAGGAAGAAAACATCTGGTTCTGTAAAGTTTTCAGAAACAAATTACCAGGTCTTACTGAAATCAAATTACCAACATATATGGCCGTAAGCAGGACTGAGAAAAGATCAGTGAAAGAAAAAGCATCATGCTGAACCCAGTACCAAATGGAGGATACACAACCCACAGGTGACAGTATAAATCAGGCATAGGCAACCTTGGCTCTCCAGATGTTTTCGAACTACAACTCCCATGATCCCTGACCACTGGCCCTCTTAGCTAGGGATCATGGGAGTTGTTATTCCAAAACATCTGGAGAGTCAAGGTTGCCTATGCCTGGTTTAAATCACTGGATTGAGCATGCATGTGTGTGTCTCAGTTTGATATATTAACATCTACTATATGTCCATGCCATTTCTTCTTCTTATAGAATTGTAGAATTGGAAAGAATCCTGAGAATTATCTAGTCCAACCCCCTAAAATGCAGGAATACACAACTGTCCCATATGGGGATTGAACCTGCAACCTTGATGTTATAAGCGCCATGTTCTAACTACTGAGTTGGTTCCTCCTCCTCCTCCTCCTCCTCTTCTTCTTCTTCTTCTTCTTCTTCTTCTTCTTCTTCTTCTTCTTCTTCTTCTTCTTCTTCTTCTTCGTGTGGCTGGAAGATCTTCAAGGCCCATATTTTTATTTTTATTTTGCATTTGATAGTGCTTTAAAAAATAAGGTCTGCAAGGAGTTGAAACGAGAGAAATATGTCACACTCTTCAAGTAAATGTGTCTCTTAACACCCTGTTCCTCAAGTTTTTGGTTTGCAGTCAAGAATAACAGGCTGCAATGGTGTCCAGGTCAGAACTAGGTCAGCTACCTTCAGGTGAGAAGAATTCAGTGGAGGGTTTCTATAGCTGCTGCAAATAGAATTTGCCAAGGTGAGAATGTTGAAATGATCTTACGCAAAGACCTGTTCTAACCTGGCTATGCTCTTTTGAACGTCATCCCAGCTGTCAGACCTGGCTCTCATGCTACAGAAGGGGAGAAAGGCAATGGCAGTTTGTAGCTAGCATGGAGTAGCCAAAGCAGTGTCTTTGGATTAGTGAGCAAGCCGACCTGGAAACTTTAGAAGGAGTCAGGTAGAGACATATATTGATGTAAACGTTACACTGTAAAAAGGCATCTTTGCTGGTCTCCCTACCGAGTGTAGTGCCTTCCTTGATCAGACCTGGTTGCTGGTTCAAAAGCTCACCATTTCAGAATGCACCGTGCTCTCGTTACCAGGTATTACTGTTGTTAGCATTCTGGGTTTCTTTTTACCTGCAACTAGTGCATTGCATTAGGGCCTGAGAAAAAAGGGAAGGAGAGAACACTTTGCTGGGATCTCCTGATGCTTGGAGGGACCAAAGCAGCACAAATTCCTCTCTGGCTCAAGGCAATCAAAAGTTGTGAAAACAGTGATCTTTTTGTTGCTGCTGCTGTGAAATGCCACCAAAGCTTTGCAGACAAAGATGTGATTCTCATGGTGATGATGCACACATGGAAAAAAAGTCTCTAGGAATCCCACACTCCTTTTTTGTGGTGTTTCTCATGGTTTTTCACTTTTCCATAAGAAACTCATTATCTATTACAATAACTAACATAGAATGATGAACCCGAAAGAGCGCAGATAACGTTTCAAATTGACCTACAGCACTTTGAATATGCACGCAATTCAAAATGCACCATGGCCAAAATAAAGGTGTTTTTTTAAAAAATAAATAAATTGTTTGAATACTAACATTTTCCCAAAGAATAGCTTTAAAGGCTACGTATCCTAGCAAAACCTTTAGAGTATCTTTTTATGCACATTTTGATGTTTAAAACATAATCCTAGCCAAAGAGAATTAGAGTCCTGTGTGCCAAACTCCAGGTGAGCAATCTTCTTCCCAGGTAGCTTCATCCCTTATGGAATTTAACTTTCAACTAATGATGCCTGGCAGTTTGGTGCTCTGCCAGAGATGTCTGAAGTGAGCAGAGAGCGGATCTGGAGTAGCCTGATAAAATGCCCACTGCTAATATGACAGCTTGGGGTTTCCCTCATACCTGAGGTAATTCTCAGGTATGAGGTAGCAGAAAAATTAAAAAGAGAGAGTAGGTGGGATGAAATTTCTGTTGTTGTTGCCGATTACTATTAGATTTTCTTTTAGATTTAAACAAATAACAGTGTGACAATTATCCCCCAAAACCATTCAGCATCCCCTTCTCACCCAATAATATTTTTTTAAAAAAATAAGTCAGTCCTTACAACGTTCAACATACATAATTTCAATTTTACTTGGATGAAGCCCACACAGTTGAAATCGCACAAATTAAACACTCAGAAGGGACCTTTCCTTAACCACATCCGAGGACTGTGTAATATATGAACTCAAACAAGAATGTATTAAGAAAGGAAGAAATATATCTGCATTGGATTTAATTAAATAGGTTATATACCTTGCTTAAGGACTGTATATGGTGTACATCCTGGACTTGATTCGTATGTTAGGAAGTAACCAGTAAATAAATTTGTTACAAACATTACCATTCTGCCTGTTGCGCTCTATATGTTGTAACTATTGCATCTGTGTAACAAGGTATTGTATTTGCTTTGACCCAGAAGCCAGGAGTGGCACCAGAAAACTCCACAGGCTGGTCAGAGGAATCCATTTGAAATTTCAGAACTCACAGCATATTTTGCTCTCGGCCAGTAATACTTGATACAAAACACCCTGACTCTTGTTCAAAAGTTGATAATGATAGTATGCAAGGATCGTGTGGATGAATGGGCTGCTTCACAGCAGATGATGCCGAGTACCGCCAAATTTGTATCCCCAACTTTCGCACATTCGAGCATATTACTGAAAAATATGTAACTGGCGAGAATTCAATGAAAGACTGGTAAATCGGTTTATCCAGTTCGACAGCTGGCCTTTGAACATTCTGTAAATTGCTACCAAGATAATAATAAGGACAGGTCCGTGACATAGTTGATAAAATGTAACCATATTTGCAGAATTTCTTATGAAGAACGTTACAGTCTACCATAATTGAAGAGCAAAATTGTTGAACAGTTTGGGCATAGTGTTTCTGTAAGTAGCACAAATGGTGTTGAAATGTTCTTACATTTAGAAAAAGTGCTCATGTCATTCATTGTATTATAATAAGCCTAAAGACCAAGACACTGATGAACAGTGTAAAAATTTAATAGCAGCAGCTAGCTTCTTTATTTTTATTTAAAAATGATATTAAGGAAGTCTGGCAATCTAGAATGTATATCCTATATTTAAAATAAAAACATATCCAACACAGAAGAATGCCTGCAGTTTTTGACACACTCTCTTCACTTACTGCAATCCTCAATTGTTAGTGACACTAACATACAGGTATAAAAGGCATTAACAGGTTAAGTGATGATGCAGGCTAGCAGGCCTAGAGCAAAAACAGCAGCGATGCAACAATGAGTTAGCACCAGTCATGCAACTGCTTCATTAATTTGGATCCAGCTGCTACAAAATAAAAATAAAAATTGTGATTCCTCATATGGATGTAACACCATATACACTAAGGGGAGGTGGAAACAAAGTCATTTGCTGCTGTCCATGTTGTCAGTTTGATGGATTCAGCATCAAGTACAAAAGTTTGCCTCCATTAATATTCGGTGCCAATGTTGGATTAGAAAAACTTCAGATTTCTATTGGATCTACTTTGTACATAGTAAGCAAGCACAAATGCAAGCATGGAGTTACACCCTTTGGTAATTTTTGATCAACCACTGTATTGGAAAGATTATTTTGATAGGTTCAGCAGGCAGAAATAAATAACCAGAGGCTTAAACACATACTGTAGGTGAGCTAGCCTGGATCATTTGGGTACCTGATGTCAGTATCAGGCCTTGCCAATATTCTTAAGTGAATTTCGTTGTTGTACAGAGACAATTCTGTAAAATATATGCGTAGCAGCAAAGCAGCATCAAGAGCGATTCGAAGTCACACTCTTCTTTACTCTGCACCAACCATCCTATTATTAAGTATAACATATGATATCCCAGAAATATCCCACAATGATTCAACTGAGTTTCATAATGACATAAAAGAAACAGTAACACATGCAATTTATAAGGACTTAACAAATAACTCCATTAATATACAATAGGCATGTTCAGCTCAAGTCTTGGCAACAGTAACAAAACACAACTCTTAAGTTAGCATGACTTTCCTTTAAAGACAACCAAACAGCAGCCCTATGGCTTCAGTACATTACCATATCAAAAGACCACTTTTTTTTAATCTAAAAAAGTGGAAGATGGCATTTTATACTTATTTTTATTTTATATTCTGCCTTTCACCCAATGCAGGACCCAAGATAGCTCATAGCATGTGTTAAAAACAGAACGAGCCCAGGGTGGGGTGGGGGTGGAACCCTGAGACAATAAATTATAAATAATTTAAAAGCTACTATATTAAGGAGGAGGAGGAGGAGTTTGGATTTGATATCCCGCTTTATCACTACCCGAAGGAGTCTCAAAGCGGCTAACATTCTCCTTTCCCTTCCTTCCCAACAACAAACACTCTGTGAGGTGAGTGGGGCTGAGAGACTTCAAAGAAGTGTGACTAGCCCAAGGTCACCCAGCAGCTGCATGTGGAGGAGCGCATGCGGATAATAATAATGTGGAGGAGACGTGAACCTGGTTCACCAGATTACGAGTCTACCGCTCTTAACCACTACACCACACTGGCTGTAGAGAGCAGAAAAAGATCCAATCAGGAAAAATGCAAGTTAATAGGAAGAGCATCACCCATCAGTAAGCTACCTTTGGGGTACTTGGCACCACTTCTTTCATGTATCCTTTGACTTGGCCCTTCTAATGAGGTCAAAGCTTTCAGGCATTGTGGCGGTGGAAAACAGTAATTGTAGTTCAGTTGGTCACAGAAGACCCCAGTGCCAGGCACTTCCTACACTATATGCTCTAAAAATAATTGCACATTTTAAAAGCATTACTTGGTTCAACATGGAATAAATTATGTTTTCCTCTAAACAATAAATGTCATTAGGTAATGATGTCATTTAACAGCACGGCACATACCAATTTGCTATGTTATGAGTTGTAGGGATTTCTCTAAGCTGTGTAAGCATGGATCATTTTTCAAAGTGTGAAGTGCATACTGTCAAAATATAGCCTGCAGTGTTTTTACTACAAATAGGTGGTTTGTTACAGGCAGTATACACAATTGTGCAAGCAGCTAGTTACCACCCTTAAAAGCATACTGTGATGCTAATTCTATAGGAGACATTGAAAAAAGAAAGAAGGAAAGCACAATTAAAGGAAGTCCTCTATGGCTTGCATGGCATCCTAAATAACATACAGCAGAATATCAAATGTTGCGCATTAACAATAATGTGACATTTCTCTCTTCTTCCCTTGTATTTGACCTTCTCTGTGAACCACTCACCCCCACAATCAGATTATATATCGTCAAGTATTGCATTACTTTCAAAATTAAGCAGCTTTAAAACACAATAAATGCCATCATGAAAAGGATTGATTACAGAAGTTAGGGAACAATGAGGAACAGTGCCCCTGCTTATTATTTTTCAGTTTTAAAAAGTTGGACAAATTTAGTATTTGCAAAATATGTTTATCTGCCCAGTTGTATTTAAGCCAACTCTTCTGGGCACTTAACAGAAGAGAGAAGGAACACAACTAAGTATTTCTTATTCTTCAGTGAAATGTCTGTGAAAGAATCTTCTTCGGATAGAAAAAAAAAAACTTCAAACACTAGAGGATCAGTGTAGGGCCAGCTATCTCCACACTCCACATCTAAACAATTTTTCATTTTAATAATAATAAAAGTAAAAAGAATGCAAATCCATGGAGGACCTTTGTATGGAGGTACTTGTAACATTTAATTCATATCAGGCAACCTGTTGCCATATGAGAAAAGAAAAAAATGTAGACAGCACCAGACACTCCAAATAATGTTAAAAACATCCGGCACACATAATAACAAATACCCTTATGATGACTGAGGCCACTACAGGGAAGAAAGAAAGAAAGAAAGAAAGAAAGAAAGAAAGAAAGAAAGAAAGAAAGAAAGAAAGAAAGACAGGGCAAGTCACTGCACCCGCTTGTCAAGATTAATGCAGTGTAAACCTAAGCCAGCTCCCAGGTACAAAGTTCACATAAAGGTATTACCTTCAAATGGCCAGTCCCATTGCTAATTGCAACTTGCACTTAGAGGGGGGGGAGAGCCAGTTAATCTACATGTTGCAGCTCAGATTTCTATAAATTTCCTGTCATGCTATTTTTAGGTTGTAGTGATGATCTCGGATCTAGTAAACATGACAGGCAAAAGTACACATAACCCAGAATGTGACAGTCAATGCTTGTGACTGGAGCATGTGCTAATAACAAGTTCAGCATCAGGAACCATTTTGGGGTGAAATGGAGTGCTGCTAAGTCTCTCTGAGTATAATTGTGTGCAAACTCTAACCCATGATGCCATAGGCGATTAACTAAACGCTCTACTTGAACCATCGTCTTGTACAGAGGTCAGGTAATTCGTGACGAGAAGCACAGGTTGGCCAAGTGAGAACCATTAGAAAAGAGTGATTAGTTTTATTACTAACAACCCTGTGGTAATGCTGATTGCACAGGGGTTTCCATTTGGGCTGACTGTATAGTAGGCAGTAAATGCTGATCGTGTTGCTTCTAGCCGGAGCTAAAGAACCTCAGTGCACTTAATAAAATCTCAAACAAACCATCTCCGAGGCACGACTTTCTTTTCTTTTCTTTTCTTTTCTCGTGGAGCTGCAGATTAATTTACTGTTATGTAACATGATCTAAGGAACCTCAAGAGAGATGAAATCAGGATACAGCCACATTTCTACCAGACAAAATTAGTAGGGTGACTAGAGGCCCAACTAGATGTAACACAGAAGTCTGTGATCAGGAACACTTTCTCATCTTAAAAAGGTTAATACAAGCTGTTCATGGGATGGTGAACTGAATCAGAACAGAGGTACCAGGGGAAAGAGGAAGTTTAAGACTTTGCCCCTCCTAAGAGCTGCTATTTGTCCCAGGGGAAACTTACAGGTTTCCCTGTATGCCACCTGTATCACCCAGAGCTTGAGGAAGGTGATTTTAATCACTGTTCCCAGCCAGATGGAAGGGACCTTGCTGTTTCACATCTCATGGGGAAACTACTCTTCCACTGTGAAGCAGGCTTTCTTAAGGAGTGAACAAAAATTGTTTGAGATGGTGGAACACAATATATTTAACCATACAGTGAGCTGATAGGTTGTCCTGGATTTATTGGCTGGCTGCTTGGTAACCAAGCCTTATGAGGAACAGTTGAAGGAGCTGGGTGTGTTTAGCCTGGAAGAGACTGAGAGGAGATATTATAGTCACCTTCAGATACCTTCAGAGTGGCTGGGGAAACCCAGCCAGATGGGCGGGGTAGAAATAAATAAATAAATAATAATTAATAATAATCTTTCATTCTTGGGCAAGGTGATTGAGTGAGTGGTTGCTGAACAACTCCAGGCACGCCTGGAAGAAGCGGACCATTTGGATCCCTTCCAGTCAGGATTCAGGCCTCATCATGGGACGGAAACTGCCTTGGTGGCACTGGTTGATGATCTCCGGCGGGCTAGGGACAAAGGTGAGAGTTGTTTCCTAGTTCTGCTAGATCTCTCAGCGGCTTTTGACACCATCGACCATAACATCCTTCTGGACCGTCTAGAGGGGTTGGGAGACCACATAACACCGGTCTTGAAAGATCTACATTGGCTCCCAGTACGTTTCCGAGCACAGTTCAAAGTGTTGGTGCTGACCTTTAAAGCCCTAAATGCTGACCTTTAAAGCCCTAAATGGCCTTTGTCCAGTATACCTGAAGGAGCGTCTCCACCCCCATTGTTCTACCCGGACACTGAGGTCCAGTACTGAGGCCTTCTGGCGGTTCCCTTGTTGTGAGAAGCCATGTTGCAGGGAACCAGGCAGAGGGCCTTCTCGGTGGTGGCGCCCGCCCTGTGGAACGCCCTCCCATTGGATGTCAAAGAGAAAAACAACTACCAGACTTTTAGGAGACATCTGAAGGCAGCCCTGTTTAAGGAGGCTTTTAATGTTTAATAGATTATTTCATTTCATTTTTCTGTTGGAAGCGGCCCAGAGTGGTTGGGGAAACCCAGCCAGATGGGCGGGGTTTAAATAATAAATTATTATTATTATTATTATTATTATTATTATTATTATTATTATTATTATTAAGAGGCAATGCCACACAGTCAAGTTACAGGTCCTTAATACAAGCCAAAGGAATAGTAAGACTGGGCCGAATGTTTTGGCCCAGCAGAATTCATTGGAAAGGGACAACTTTTCCAAAGTTTTAAGAGCCAGGAGTGGGCATTCTGATGGGGGAGATTAGGGTTTTTTGGGGGGGAAAGCAATTAGTTAGCTTACAATTATGAGGTGGCCTAAGGCCTTTTTTCTTCCCCTGAGGGGTTAACAACCCCCTGCCCAAATATAGTGCTCCTGGAAATGATGCTATGTCATCAACAAGCATAATTCTCAGGAAGGTTTCTGGTCTCAATATGAAAATGCATGGCTGGAGTGTCATGCACCCGAGCTGCTTGGAGTGGCTTTTACCTTTATAAAAGTGGCAAAGTTTAAGTGGGCCTCCCTGACTGGCCAGGCCAATGTGGCAGGGTCTGTGAATAGCTGCTTTCACTAGTAACAACTTCTCCAAAACTTCTGCAAAATATCTGGCTACCACTGTGCACCTAGCAAATACAAAATTAAACACCTGCCTGCCAGACACCTGTATGCTGGAGCTGCGGAGCCATCTGCTGCATATACCACATGCTTTTATTTTATTACTTCTTCTTCCTTTTTTTTAGGCTGGGTTGTCAAGGGAAATCATTAGAAAGAGAATGTCTCTGAAAAAAGGCTCTAGACAGCATGCCAGCACAGACTGCACAGCAAAGGATGCCAGGCCTGCCAATAGACGCTCCCTGTCACTTTTATGCTGAAACTACGCACTTATCAGTGCAATATTTGCATGAGAATCTGAACGCTGAAAGAGATATTACCATAGTCCTGTTGGAAACAACTGTGGCACAATGGGAAAGATGATGTCCCGCCAAGCATTTCTACAAACTTTTAAAAGTCTAGTTAAAACTACATTGCAGTGGAACATACTGCTTCAATAAAGCAGAGAAAACAGCCCCCATGCATATAGCAGCTGTCTAAGGAAGGACACTCCAAGCTATACTCTCTGCCTCCGAAGACACTGAACTTTGCATCAGTTTCCTAATTTTGTTCTACTTCCACGAGCTTCTTTTATGGCTGTGTGGGAATGTCCACAGTAGTGGGAATATTTTTGCAACAGCTTGCAAGGGTGTTTGTGGCGGGAGAAGCATGGAAGTAGGTACAATAAAAGTAAGGATTCATTGGAATGGAATGGACAAGTGTAAGAGGACATTTCAGAGGGGCGGCTGTGTTAGGCTGTTGCAGTAAAAGCAAGGAAAGTAACAAGCAAGCTGCTAGGGTGCCATAACGGTTGTTTGTACTGCGTGCAGATTCTCTGTTGGCTTTACTCCTTTTTCTGAATGAAGCTTGAGCTTATGATGTCATCCCCTGATATCAGGGGTGGTTTTAGCCGAGCACGGCTAGTTTGGCCACACTGGGTGCTGCACTGCAAGGGGGCACCACAGCAATGCTGTAGCATGGAGCGTGAGAGGCGGATGGGGTGGATTTTGGCATCGCACAAGGTGCTGCTGAAATTTGAGAGCCCCAAATACGCCACTGCTGAAATGGTCCGAACACTGCTGCAACCTTGCTGAAAGTAAGCATGTTTTAGTCCAGTCAATGTCTGGGTGGGATATAGCCTAGGAACCTAGATTCCATGATGGAAGACAAATGAAGGTAAAATGAATACATTTCCTTTCCTTTAATCTTGGTGCTAGCTCTCTGCTACTTTCTCCATCAATTACAAGCTCCAAGGTTGCATTCAATGGGGCTTACTCCCATGTAACTGCAGTTATGGTTGCAGAATAAGTCCTTAATTTTAATGGTTTCCCCTGCCTGGAGCCCACTTCTGATATTGTATGTCCTCTCTAATTTCACAGTGCAAACTTTTCTGTTTGTTCCCTTCCTTTTCTGTAGTTTTCATGGCTTCTAACATATTTGTCACAGCTTCACCAAATCCATATCTATCAAGTCATGCCTTCTTCTTTTAAATGCCTCTGTTTCTTTCTGAAATCTTCTCCAACCACTGAATCATTTCTCCTAATGGATGTTTACTTTACCCCGCCCCATATTATTATTTTTACTGCTGCTCTCTCACTTCTTGTTCGTCCCCAAAAGCAGCGGGGTGGGCAGAACCATATATTCATTCCTCACAGTACCTCAAAAACAACACCTTAAAGACCCAGCACATTCATGGTGGCATGAACTTTCATGGGATACATGCCATTTCAGTCAGAAGCAAGGCAAACACGCTGACAACATCAAACCCACACACTGACAACACCAAACAGCAGAAGCAACCCAAGCAATAATAGTGAGATTCCGAGGAAACCTTGTGCTAGATTTCTGAATGTGGATAGTAAGAAAACTTTCAGCATAAGGAGCAGGTGTCTTAGCTGCTCATTATGCAGGTTAGGAGAATTTGCTGGTGTATTATATATCTACCCTTACCACCTCTACAGACTAGTGGTTAGTGTATAAGACAGGCAGAACTATCAGTTCTGCAGGCCTGTACTGACTGGCATCCAAATCCTAGGACAGAGGTCTTCACACTCTGAAACACTGAACTAGAGATGCTAGAGATTAAATCCAGGACTGCAAAGCACGAGCCCTATCTATGATCCCCTAGCATCCCTTAAGGCTCTTGGGACTTGAACACTTCTAACCTTAGGCATGCCACTCATCTCTCAGCCTCAGTCATCTTGATACAGAGGCATATCAGTGACATAGCTTCACAAGACAAACACCAAACACTGTATCACATTAATATTACTGTAGAAAGGGGTGTTGCTTTGCCTGTGTTTTAAATGCTCTTCTTCCTCTACTTGAGGATATGTTTTCTAACTGGAACTGGCAGGAGCGGATCTACTATGAAACCAATGAAGCTTAAGTGATTTTAGTCCACACTGCTTAAATTTTTATGGGTCTAGTGGATCCAAACTGAGTCACACAATTCAAATGGATTGATTTTTGGTTGTATATATTTCAACAACGCCAAAGTTTGAGAGTCAGTAGCACAGGTGCTGTAAAGGTGGAGTGATCTGTCGTGGAACAACCCCATTGAAGAAGATAACAGCCATTACCCCAGACCTTGCTGCTGTTGCGAAGGGGCCCCCATGACAGTGCAAGCTTCAGAGCTCCCAAAATGTAGATCCACCATTGGGGACTGGATAATAACCGGTAGAAGCAGTAGCACATAACCAACTTCACTGTTTTCCACCTAAATTCTGTGCCTACTTCAAAGTTCTGGTTTTGACCTTTGAAGGCCTTCATGGCATGAGACCACTCATCTGTCTCCATATGCACCTCTCTGAATCTTATGACCTTCTTCTGAGACACTTTTTTGGGTGCAGACTCTGGGTGATGTGTGGCAGGTGGCCTCTGGAGAAAGGGCGCATTTAGTGGAAATACTTTGGTTATGGAATGCCCCCCCCCAAGAGGCCCACTTGGCACCTTCTTTATCAGGCATCCCCGAACTGCGGCCCTCTAGATGTTTTGGCCTACAACTCCCATGATCCCTAGCTAACAGGACCAGTGGTCGGGGGAAATGGGAATTGTAGTCCAAAACATATGGAGGGCCGAAGTTTGGGGATGCCTGTTCTTTATATTCTCTTTGATGCTAGGTGAATACCTTATAATTTTCCAAGGCCTTTTAATCTCTTCCTCCTTTAAACTCCTTTTTATCTGGGCTATATGTTTTTTAATGTTTCGCTTATGTTTTATGCATGTATTATAAACATTCTTAATTTGCTTTCCCTCTTCTTTGTTGTAAGCTATAGTGAGAACATGGTGATAGGATAGCATATAGATCTTTTAGGTAAATAAAAAGTTTCTTATCACAGAATGTTTTCTGAATGGGTCTACAGTTCAGTGGCAGAGCACATAATTTGCATACAGAATATATGCCCCTCCCCCTGAATATCCATTATTTCTAGTTAAAAGAATTGCATAGCAGCTGTTGTAAAAGAACTCTACCTGAGACCCTGGAGAACTGTTGCCTGTGAAAGTAGATAATGCTCAACCAGACAGCTCACTGGTCCAACTCACTCTAAGGCAGCCCTTATACATATTTCAGATTTTGAATATAAAATACCATGGTTTAAAGTGCTTGTGAGAATGATGGGATTGTGCTTTGAGATCTCCATGGTCTTTTTTGCATACCTTGAATATCAAACCCAGTGTTTGCCAATCCTGTCCGATGCCCATGCTACACCAGTCATCTTAGGTTTTTCTCATAAGAAAAAAACTATTCATAACGATTGGAACATATTATTATTAAGCACGCTAACATTTTGTTTCAAAGAGAACTCCACAATACAGCATTTCTCAATACTGCATGAAATGTACAGTAGCCTTAAAATTCTGACGTCAACGGCACAGAAATAGAGCAAAAGAACGCAGTGCTTCAGGAGCTAGCTGTCTCTGTGCATGGGCACCGAAATGCACAAACATAAGAAAACACCCCAAAAGCAACATTCTGCAGTTATCCCCCCATTTTCAAATCACCCATATTTCACTAAATATCATGCAGAATGTCTTCTGATTCATAGTAATTGACAACAAAGCAGGATGTGGGCGGAGAACCCACATTTATTTCAACCCTATACCCTTACTTACACAGGATTCGTGTGTAAATGCTACTACCACTATCACCACCGCTACTAATATAGGTTTTTATATTATAAAAACAGTATATATATGCATGCTATTTCCCTAGGAAGCAGGTTCTTGACAGATCCCCCCCCCCCCGATTTCTTCTCTGCAGTAGCAGATGCCAGTAGCAGCATCTGATACAATGGTCACCTCGAGTGTTATCCCAGCATGTTCATGGCCTCGAGGACTTGGAGTGGGACTAATTTCCATATCAAACCCAATTTAGATGAAACATCTTGGTTTAAAAGAGAGAGAGGGAGAGAGAGCGCCAGCGCATCAATAGCCCCTTGATTAGATTTTTATCTCCTGAGCAGACAAATATGAATATTTATTACCAAGAATGCAGATTCCCCCCCCTTTTTTTTGCTCTTTCCATTGCTCTGATCTTGAATATTATCCACTGCTAATTTTTATGAAAATTTGGGCAACATAATGTTTTCACATAAACTGACAGTTCTCGAGATAATCCCATTATTGTTTGGTGGAAAAATGACAGTTTCCACTTATTCATGTGTTAACGAGGGATTAAGTATTGTTTTTCATCGCCATAATGTTAAGATGGACTGGAAATTAAAAATTGGACATTGTATAGGAGAGCAGAGCTTTTGTGCACCAGAATTTGTTTGCATTCTCTTTAGGGGAATCTGTAAATTAGCAGTTTAACAATCAGCATCTTTTATGTCCCAGCTGAAAATGGCATCATGGAAACATCAATAGCATTTATAAAATAAATTCATTATCTTTCCTGCTCACTGCTCACATGGATACGCGTGCACACACACACACACACACACACATGCACACAAATAGCATCCATGACATCTCACAAAGAAGGGGAAATATAACAAAATTCAGTGTTTCCTGACTGGGATAATGTTAAGAATTTTCACCTCTGTGTGACCGATTTTCTTACTTTGACTGGAAGCAAATTTTCCTATTCTTATGAATGCATCAGCTGCATGATCCTTGACAACTGTTTGGAAGCAAGGGTCCTTAAAAGCAACAAGATCATTTTACAAGGAACTATATGTCAACGTATTTTATGTCAGTGGTTGAATGGCAGCATTTTTAAATGGCCCACATTCTTAAGGTGAGTTACAATGACATTCTAAAACAATAAAACAAAACTAAATAAATTGGTCCATTAGCTTCTCAATCATCCAAGCCAAATGCCTTGTCAAATAGGTCAGCTCCCCTTCTCTGGGGGGGGGGGGGCTGCTTTGCAGGCGGGAATTCGGGTCCTTGTAGTGTGCTGGCAGTGGGCGGAGGATGCAGCTCACGTCAGGAGGACACCTGGCCGCATCACACCCCCCAGCTGGGGGGGGGGCGTGGCTATGACCATTTAAATTGCAGTGCGGCTGGAGAAGCAGTCTCCTTTTGCCTCCATTCATTGGATCTCCCAGTCCACCCACCCTCTTTTCTTGCATTGATTGACTATGGCCTTGCTATGACTAATGTCGGTCGCCTGGTTGTTGGAGCCAGGTAGGAATTTTTCCACTTGGCAAATTGGCACCAGCCATTTGGTTTTCGCCTACCTAGTAGCAATTGCCACAAATTTGTAAGGTTAGGCATTGGGTAAGCCTTATACGGGAGGGTAGGTTGTTGCCTCCGCCTGCGCCTCTACATTAAAGGTATCCCGTTAAAGGGATCCAGGGGTGTGTTTCCTGCCCAAAGCCTGGGCATGGGCTAGGCCAGGGCCATGCCATGACCCCAACGGTGACCCTGGGGGTGCTCTTAATTGATGTATATCATAGGGTTCCCCCTCCCGGTAGTTGACCCTTATGAGACACCCTGCAGACGGGCAGGAGTTGGGATATGGTCTTGCTTCACCCAATTGCCTAAGCCAAACCGCTCACATTTGTAACCAATAAAGTCGTGGCCTTATTTATCCCATTAACCCAATATACTTGTGTCTGTGTATTTATTTTGGAAGAAGCTGTGAGGCACAGTGCCAAGCCACGCAAATTGGCTTCGTCTATTTTATCAAAGGCCAAACCACATTACATTGGAGCATTGTGTTTGGAAGTTTAGTGTGATTTTCATTTTGTAAAATCTGCTGTTAATCACCATAACCATCTTCACCAGTGGTACCATCAAAACAGGATTTTGGAGCCGACGTCCAGGATCCCACTCAACACAATGAGCAAGCCCCCCCCCCCCCGATGCAGCAGAACATTTTGAAGTGAAGTAAAACAAATAACCATCTACCGGTAAAGAGGGGGCCTTGTAAAGCCATTAAGCCCAGTCTAAAACCACTGAACTGCACCCACTGAAGATAACAACAAAAACAATAAAAACTTCCAACTTGGGGGTAGGATCCTGAAGTTCATCTCAGTGAATTCCCACAAAAGGCTTACAAAGTCTAATGAATGTGTGAACGCCATGGGGTGGTAGCCCCTTGAAAATGCAACTGCACGGAAGCAACCTGCACCCAGCAAGCCAAGGCCCACCCTCCCATGATAGTAGAAAACCCACATTTTAGCAGTCTGAGCTAGTGTGGCGAAAAACCATCAGAACCTATAAAGAAGTTATAATGTAAGCATTGGTTCTCCTGAAGCAGAAATATAATTTTAAAAACACTAAAAGACATGCCATACAGAGCAGCCTCCATATGGTTTTTTTTTTCAGGCAGTTGGCAGGTCACAGATGTGGATGTGTGATCCAGCCCTAAGCCTAAATATAATAAAATTTTCTGTGGTGCCATTAGGCTGTGGCCAGTAGTTCTATAATAAGAGTTCCACTCCCTACATTACACTACCCAGGCCTGTGGTCTAGGTATGCCTCCGAAAACTGGTTGTTGTTGTTTTTTTAAAAAAACTCCACTCTCCCCCAACTTGATGATAGCAGGACTCTGATAACAATGAGATTCATGGAGGAGATCAAAAGCATAATACTGCCTGAAGGGCTCAGTTATTTCTTTTATAGTGGTAGATAGTTCCCACTGAAGATAAAAGACATACTCTAAAGACAGAAAAAAGCGATGCCTCTTTGACAATTAGAGAACCACAGGACTGGGAAAGACCAGTAGAAGTAAAATGTACACTAATGCTTGAGCAATCATTTGGTACCTTGCAGTGCATGGGGTAGTACCTCCGATGGGGGACATGTCATGCTCCTTCTGGGGTAGTTTGTCTTTGTCCACCTTTGGTCCCCACCCTGCACTCGGCTCTCACCTGTGGCTTTCAGAAGCTGTCAGCACGTGACAGTGGTCATGCCTTGGGAAACAGCTTTGACTGGCCAGTTAAACCAGGTGAGGGTAGTCGATGGGTCTCAAACCCTTGGTAAGTTAGGGTCTTCCCCCACATGTGAAGACAGGCTCTGATGGATTGAGTGAATGAGACCAACAGTGGGTCCAATGGTCAAGAAGTGTTTTCTACACATACTGTAGAGAGAAGTGTGGGGCAGATGGGGCTCATCAACATAGGAAGGTAGCCCATCTAGGAGAAGGAAAACCCTGGTCCTAAACCTTGGCTGCCTTGTGGAAAATCGTTGGGACAAAAAAAAAAAGGCTAAGTAGTAAACCCTATACAAATCCAGATTGGAGTGCCTAAGACAGTTGGATGCCTCCCTCCAGCAACGCTTGCAGTTAAGCTCACACAAAACACATTGTTCGCCTTTCCTTTGGACCACATTTGCAAGGCCAAAATGGGGAGCGTCGTGGTCTGGGCAGCCCAGGACCTCCACACACACTGCCAGGCTTGCATCCCATGGAGGTCACCCCTGAAGGCACACTCCATTTTCTCTCAAGACAGACAGACACCATCAACAACTTGTTACCTTTATAACACACACACACACACACACACACACACACACACACACACTGTTGTATCCAATGCCAATCATATTCACCCACTGAAATTAATAGACATGAATAACTGAGGTCCATTAACTTCAATAGGTCCCAGCTGATTACTATGTTAATAGTCAACATGGCTATTTACAATCCAAAGAACGGTATCCACCTCTTTAGTCTAATCAAAAAGAAGTTGTGAAAAAAATTGTGCACATGGAAAAAGAATGCAAAAGCTCATGAACCAGCTATTTTTCAGTTCACCAAAACCATTATAACAAGGGTTGAGGTCAGTCATTTTTAATCTTTTGTGGAATGACCCCATACAGGTTAGTAATTTCCCCAAACAATGCATAAGCATAGCACGTTTTTTGCAATCAGTGTCTGTATTGTATGAGGTAAAGGGACCCCTGACCATTAGGTCCAGTCGTGACCGACTCTGGGGTTGCGGTGCTTATCTCATGTTATTGGCTGAGGGAGCCGGCATACAGCTTCCAGGTCCGCTTCCAGGTCATGTGGCTAGCATGACAAAGCCACTTCTGGTGAACCAGAGCAGCGCATGGAAACACTGTTTACCTTCCCGCTTGGAGCGGTACCTATTTATCTACTTGCACTTTGATGTGCTTTCGAACTGCTAGGTTGGCAGGAGCTGGGACTGAGCAACGGGAGCTCACCCCGTCGCAGGGATTCGAACCTCCAACCTTCTGATTAGCAAGCCCTAGGCTCTGTGGTTTAACCCACAGCGCCACCTGCGTCCCTTTTATTTTATGATATACTGGATTGTAAAACAAAACACCCTCAATTTTAATTCTGCATTCATGTTCCAACATGCAGCCAACAAGTTTTCTGCTAGCCTTTTCCTTTTAGCTCTTTGCTTCCTTTCAGAGGACAGTCTATGGTTAAAAACCAACAACATTGTCAAGCCCAAATACAAACTGTAACTTGGATTAATATGTTCCGGGTATCGATTATTATTTAAATAGCCCAAGCAAACGCAAAATAGGACATCTGCATTCACACAACCACATTACATATACCTTCCCTCTTTCATTTTACATGTTGCTAAAAAAAAGAAAGAATTACTGCTGCTACCATAGCAACCGCTCAATCACTTCACAATTCTCCTAGTTTAAAAATCACACACGCTATTCCAATACAGAGGGATTCATGAGGCAACATGACACTTCACTATTGTGCTTTTTGCAATGTTTCAAGAGCACAACACATATCAGAATAAACTGATAGGTGCCTCTGAATTTCAGGAGCCATATATAACTTTTTATTATCATAGCTCCCTGTCATTTTCTTATGCAAAACGTGCATGAAAACAGATGTAAAGATATTTGAATCACAAGATAAGAGAAGAGATTACAGGAGACACCCCGTTTCAGAGCTGAAGCTGCGACCTGTCAGTCACAAGTCAAAATACTTCTTCTGTGCAGTAGTCAAGGGGGGATAAACACTCTGATAAGTGACAGAGGGAGTTGCACTGGATGGGCGTGTGATTAGCTTTAATCATAGAAGAGTCGTCCTGGAAGTCTTTGTGACGTTTGAGTTTCAAATAAAGATAATACCTGCAGTGTTTGCAGGACTAGGGGCATATGTTTCCACATATCATTTTATGCTTGATTTAAACAGGATTGCTTGAACAACTGCAGCTCTTGTATCATTTGAATATCTGCAATCCTGTGCATACTTGCATAGTAATAAATCCCACTGAGACTTACTTTGGGGTAAATATGCACAGGCAGGCTTCTATTCCATAGGTCCTTTCGCATATAGACCTTAGATTAGCATAGGCTGGTATTCTTGCCACATTATTGTCTAACCAGGACTTTTTCTTCTTTTAGAAATGGCAACCACTGGAGGAGATCCAGACTAGGATTTCTGCATGTCTGGAAGAATGCTTGGCCTTTCCCTTTGCAGCCAAAAGCACTCCCCCAAAGACCACCTCCGTACCCTCCAACATTTCTCCAATGAAAATAGGGACATCCTGGTTAATAATAATAATAATAATAGTTTTACCCTACCCATCTGACTGGGTTGCCCCAGCCATTCTAGGGGGTTTCAAACATATATAAAACCATCATAAAACATGGAACACTAAAAACTTCCCTATACAGGGCTGCTTTCAGATGAGTTCTAATGGTAGTGTAGTTTTACCTATCTTCTTAGCTTGGGGGGGTCACATAACTCTATATACCTTCCAACATTTCTCCAATGAAAATAAGGACTTCCTAAGGAAATGCGGGACATTTAGGGATCAAATCAGAAACCAGAACGGCTTCTGTAAATCTTTCCAGGTCATGTGACCAGCATGACTAAACTGCTGGTGCAACAGAACACAGTGACAGAAGCCAGAGCACATGGAAACACCATTTACCTTCTCAACGCAGCAGTACCTATTTATCTACTTGCACTGGTGTGTTTTTGAACTGCTAGGTTGGCAGGAGCTGGGACAGAGCAACAGGAGCTCACCTCGTCGCGGGGATTTGAACTGCCGACCTTCCGATCGGCAAGCCCAAAGAGGCTCTGTGGTTTGGACCACAGAGCCACTTGCATCCCAGTCTTGGGTCTGTAATTGTCTCTCAGCCTAACCTACATTGCAGGGTATGAGTATGATGAATGGAATGCAACCTGCTTCCCTCCTGAGTTCCGTGGAGAAAGGTAAGGATTAAAAAATGAAAAAAAATAATTTTTTTAAAGGCTCCAAACAAACAGGACAAACTAGACTGGTTATGTGCACATTAATGGTCATTAAAAAAATACAGACCATTTTAATAAACTCTTAGTATTACAGTATGGATGATGATGGTTTTGATAGAACTGATCTAGCAACGCAGGTGGCAAGTCTGGGTCATCCGAACCAAGGGTGCTACCCTTTTTATCAGTATGTGTGAAGGTTGAAATCTCATGGGACTTACATAATAAGGCACCGTGACATGACTGTGAATACTTACCGTTTGTGATACTGTTACTAATTTTCTTTGAGCCGCAATACACAGCCGCATTATACCTTGAAGACGTGTTTTCACAATTATGTGCTATGCTTCAAATTTCCTCGCTTAATTACATCAGCGCAGATAATAATCTTGCAGTCTTGTCTCCAGGAGGCACATACTCATTTGTACAAGAAGGGGAAAAAACCCCTGCTCTGTAACCTTCTGGCACAGATGCCAGTTCAGAAAAGCAATCCCATTGACTTCAGTAAAATCAGAATTGCACCTGGAAAGTTCCTAACCTGTTTAAATGCCCGAGGGTTAATTATCTTTCCCACAAACACCCCAATCCTAAACACATTATCTGGAAGCAAGCACTATCGATTTCAATAGAATTTACCTCCAGGTAAGTTTGCTTAGGTTGCTGCCTTCGAATTATGTGTTTAGCTATATATGTCAAGGAACAAGACAGGAGTGCCTGGCGTGCTATGGTCCATGGGGTCATGAAGAGTCGGACACGACTAAACGACTAAACAACAACGATATGTAGCACAAGTAATCACAGACTTTTATCCAGCAGAAAACAGATTATCTAATTAAAAGAGGAACAAACCCCTGTCTTCCCTTCCCACTACAGTGTATAGAGACTGCATCTCTGCCCACTGTTTGTTCACCAGCTGCATTCTTCCCATGAACATCCACCTTGCAAATAAAAAAATGCAGCAAGAACTCTGTATCCCTGACTCTGTAAAAACTCCCTTTAAACCTTGCTTGGGATTAAGTCTCATTTAACCAAACAAGATGTGCTTTTTAGAGTCAATCCTCATTGGCAGCTATTTGCATGTTTCTCCCACTTTAAATGGCAGCCATTGCCACTGGGACTCTGATCTCTGGAACCAATAATTTCAAATAGTGACTTATACTTTTGTCAGGATCAACAGTGAAGGGAGAAGAGGGCCATCTCCCATGCACGTGATAGTCCTGGTCAGTCCCCTTTATCTGCTATTCATCACAACTGCAAGTGATTTTTGAGCATCACATACAGTTTGGCCCTTAGTAAGCATGCACAGAATAGGGTTTCAAAGCTCCCAGATGTGGGTGCTTGTTGTTTCACTGCAATGCAAGAAACTGTGGATGTGGAATATCTGGAAGGTGTGTAGGCTGCGGTGGCTTTCCTTTGAGCAGTCAGAGCCTCCAATGTATCACAGGTGCTTTCAGACATCCTTGCAATCTCAGCTGATTATCTGGAGCACTCGCACAATGAATTCCTGACTATCAAGAGCACTTTATCTCTTGCATATGCAAGGATACAATTGATGGATCCACTTCCTGTACCTGTTGGATTTCTCTGCACCCCCCCCCCCCACAGACAGACAGACAGACACACACACAGCTTGGTTTTTGGGCAAGTCATGTTCTAGGTTACACAGGGCAGTCTCGAGCAGGTCGGGCGCCCTGGCGCTGAGGGGCAGAGATCGCTCCGGCGCCCCCGCCCTCACAGGGCGTAGCATGGTTTCCGCGCGGCTTTGCCGCGCAGCGCCCTGCCTACCGGCCTGGCCCGGTACACCGCACCACACTACCAGGGCTCTACCTAGAGCCAGCCCTGAGGTTACGTTGCAATTGAAATAAAGGTTGCTATTCTATTGCGATCTGAGGACAGGCCTTCCGTAACCTAGACAACATAAGTGTGCATGCTTTTGAGTCATTTAGAAGAAGAAAATATTACAACGGACACCTGAACAGTAAAAGAGGAACAGTGGGGATTCCCCTATCTCTCGGAGGGGAATAAACATCTGTAGAAACGGTAAAAGTGGCTTGCTACTTCTTTGTAAAAATAACACCAGAATTTACAATCTGGTGTAATTCATGGAAAGTTCGGGGAAAATGTTCATTAATAAATGATGAGCTATCAGTACAGGGTTGTGTTTTGATTTTTATGCCCAGTGATGTGATTATAATGACTTAGAAAAGTGTTATATTTATATTTTAAAAAATAGCAGTTCACAAGCAGGCTCATCTACATATTGGAAGGACAAATACATCAAATTTAGGTCCCTGTGGATCTTGAGATGAAACAGAGCTTGAGTGAAACCAGGTGGGAATAATCAGGCACATCAATTGCTTTGTTCATCCTAGGGGATTTTGCTCTTGACATACTACAAAGCTAGGAAATCTATTTCTTAAAGGCCACAAAGATTTGCTCATATGGTAGGTGGAATGTGATATTGTATTATGACAGACACAACAGTCTAATAATCAGAATTTTTAAAAGCCCTTAGGATGATTAACACAGTTCACATACGAACATCCACAAGATCTAGGATCTTATAAAATAACAAATCAAGCATTTTAGATAATGACATGTACTGTTGTCACCTACCTCCCCCATGCCAATCTGCAAAATTTTCAGTCCTGTTGCTTTTTCAAGCTTGTCTTTGTTGTCAGCTGTTAGGAAAATTAAAGAATGGCAGAGTTAAAGGAAAGTTGAGAATGAAAGGATTTTGCATCATACACTTTCATCACTGCTGAGATGCCAAATGTTTTCCCACATTCATCCACACAGAATCCCTGCCAGTGGGATTATTTCAGTTTCACAGAGGATGGGATGAGGAATCAAAATGTGCCCTCAGCTAATCATTTAAACCATAGCTAAACATTTGAACCTAGAATCAAGTTCTTAGACCAACTGGCTCTATTTGTCACATAGCATTGCATAAACTAAGAAACAGAGTTTTCAACTAATTAATAGGGTTTATATCCTGTCCATCAGATCATCTCAGGTCAGATAACAATATATAAACCAAAATCATAGAATTTCCGCATATGGTTCTATATATAGATACCAGCACTCAAAATCCTAGAGGCAGAGGAATGTTTTTCTGCTGGGTCCGAAAGATGGACAGCCAAAACACTTGGCAGAAGGATGTTCTTCAGCCAGGGAGCCATTACCAAGAAGCCATTACCCCATCATGACCCACAGGGCTTTTCAGCTAATATCAGAGTCCATCCATTTATTGGGCCACATCAACACCATAAATTTAAAGCACATGTCTTCTCCTCAAAAGTATTGGTACTGTAGTTGGTTAAGGATGCTGGGAACTGTTGTTCTGTGAGGGATACAGAACTACAGTTCCTAGGAGGTTTTTTTTGGGGGGGGCATATGTTTTAAAATGTATGCTAAATGTACTTTAAATATATGGTGTGCTCCTGAGACTTCAGTCCTCATGCAATCAGTTGCTAGACCACATGGGTCTGCTGGTGTTCTTGTGATCTGGTAGATAAAGCTGCTGATTTTATACACCAGGGTCAATCATACGGCTGGTCAGGAGTTCTGGTGATTTTAGTATTGAAAAATTATATAATAATATTGGGCCATTCCGTGAAAAATGAGCCTGATAAGAAAAAAATTATTTTTAAAATATACTTATTTTACTTATAGTTTCATTAACTAAACATATTAAAGTTCAATATTCCAAAGGAAAAAAGAATTTGAAATTATTTTTTTCATGAGAAATTTGAGCTTGAAGTTTCAGTATCACTTTTCTGATTGTGTAGCTTAATTCTGTTCATTTAGGTTGGCATTATTTTTTAAAGATAAACAAAAATTGTGGTTGTCATTGTTGGTATATTATTAAAGTGAATAACTTTGTCTACACATTGGACTTGAAAAATTTTAAATAGGTAAGTTATTTCTATTTTATTTTTATTATTGAATGGGATGCTGTTTCAGTGTCCCACCCGTGACAGCAAAAGGTACAAAAGTTTATTTTGTGATAAAACTAATTTATAGGTTATGTTTGTTTTATTGTGGGAGTATGTATTAGAGTATAACACACCTATCAATAATAAAAATGCAGTTAATTAATGTAAACACCATGAAATTTTAATAATTTTTTTCTGTCCCACCCGTGACAGTTTTCAGCTTGTTTTATTAGGTTGCTAACTGTTGTAGCTTGAGTTAGTGATTTCAGCAAGTGATTTCAGCTCTCTGCAGACAGGAGACAGATTCCTCATGTAATAATTCTTTATTCTGGCAAACAAGACTGAGGGACTGAGGAGAGGGGAACTAGCTAGAAAGAGATACATTTTGGAGGGAACAATCTCAAGCAATCACAAAGCTGCCTTTTGGTGGAAACCAATAAGACTAAGGAGCCAAATGCAGCTGCTTGAATGAACCAATAGTAGCTGTTCCTTCTGGAACATAAAGGCAGTTACCGTTACTTTACCCTAATGCGAATACATACAGTAATAAAGATAATATAACCTTTGAATCAATACACAAAATGGGAAAGACTACATCTGCAGAACGTATGAGAAAGCTGCGTGAAAAACTAAAACAAGATAAAAACAAATGTGAAAGCTTCAAAGAAAAGGAGAGGGTCAGAGATAAGAAGAGGCGAGAAAAGATGAAGTTGGTAAAGAATTTGTCTGCAAAATCACTTATGGAATACAGACGGAAAGAAACTGAGTGCAAAAGAAAGTACAGACAAAAGATAAAAGAAAAAGAATCTAGGCCAATTGGCGACACTACTATTCCAGAGATTGGGTCATTTAAATGCCCACAATCTCTTGGAAAGGCTGTTACCAAAGTTAAAAGAGTGTTGCCATTAAGTCCACGGAAAAGAATAGCCGTGTTACGAAAGCTTGTGTATGAGAGTTCACCTCAAGCGTCAAAAACACTATTTGATAAAAGCCCTAAACAGAACACCAAAAGTTCTATTATTTCACAAGATAATATCGCAAAGGTCCATGGGTTTTATAATTCAGATGATATTAGCAGGCAGGCACCAGGAATTAAGGATGTCAAATCTATTAAAGATCCAACAAGTGGAAAAAGAATCAAAATCCAAAAGCGGCATATGAATATGACAGTCCAAGAGGCCTATGCCTTATTTAAGATTGATAACCCAACAGTTGAAATCAGCAAATCAAAATTTTATGAACTGAGGCCTAAAAATATTGACTTAGCTTCTCAAATGCCACACAATGTTTGCGTTTGCAAATACCACGCTAATTTCAATTTCCTAATTGAAGCCATAAGTAGGAAAGACATTTTTTTTCCTTCCACACATTCTGATCTTTTGAGCCTTACTTGTTGTGATTTGGAAAATGAAAAGTGCATGAATGGTGAATGCAAAAAGTGTGTACTTAATTTGCACACCCTAATTGATGAAGACTTAAACATGTCGTCTGAGATTTTCTGGAAGCAATGGAAAGATGACTGTTCTAGCCGGCCTAAGGTTTTTGAAGCAAAAGGAACCATAGAAGAAGCTGTCAATGAGCTACAAAATCAATTTAGTAAATTTAAGAAGCACTTCTTTGTAAAGCGATTACAAGCTAAAGCTTTCAAAAATATGAAGGACACAGTAGCTGATGATGAGGTGATTCTTCAAGTGGATTTTGCTGAAAACTATTTGGCAACATCGCAAGATGAAATCCAAAGTGCACACTGGACCCACAACCAAATCACAGTATTTACTGGTTGCGCTTGGACTCAAGGCAAAGTACGTTCTTTTGCCGTGGTTTTGGATCACTTAACCCACGACAAATACTCAGTATATGCATGCCTAAAAGCCATAATTGAAGAACTTAAGAAAGAATTTAACAGACTGACAAAGGTCAAAATCTTTTCTGATGGGTGTGCTGGTCAGTTCAAAAATAAGTACACACTGTCCAATCTGTGTTTTATGCCTGAAGACTTTGGTGTTGATGGGGAATGGGTTTTTTTTGCTACATCCCACGGCAAGGGTGCCGTGGATGGGATTGGTGGATTAACTAAGCAAGCAGTTTGGAATGCAGTGAAACAAAGGAGAGTAGTAATCAATTCAGCATCAGATTTTGTTAAATGTGCTGAAAAAGCAGTACCGAGAGTGAAGTTTGTCCTTTTAACACCTACTGATATCAGTGCAAATATGGCGATGCTAGATGAGCGCTGGACTTTGGTGAGGAAGATTCCAAACGTGCAGTCCAACCATTTTTTTAAAGCTAAAGACAAAAGAAGTTTAGTTTATGGACCTTCTTTTCAAAAGTCCACCCACGTAGTCTTCACAGAACTGTTCAAGTTAAAAGTTTCTGATGTTTACAGAGATTCTGATAGTGACACAGAAAAACAAGATGGTGTAGCAAGTTGTACAAATGAAACAGATGTGCCGGTGGTTGGAGTGAAGCCGTTCGTTGATGGAGTGACTATTGGGACATATGTTTTAGTTGAATTTGAAGCAACTACAAAAAGACAAAGAACCAGGCCTACTAAATATAGATATGCTGCAATATGCCAAAGTAATGTTGAAGATGATGGAGAAGTCAAGGTGATGTGTATGCGAGCAGTTAACAATTCTGGAAAGCTGTTTCAAGTTGATGAAAAAGACATATCATATGTGCAGTTTGAACATATTCTTAGTATCTTACCCCAACCTAATGTTAAACGAGTCAGAAGGAACATTTTTTATGAATTTACTGAAAATGTAGATGTGTTTGAAAGTGGTTAATTGGCCCAGAGATGGACTAGAAGAAAATATTTTTTAAATAGATTTTAATTTTAGTAAATACAACATTATACTTTGTAGGCTATAGTAGATAGTAAGTATAGTAATAGCAAAAGGTTTTTTTGTAATTATTCCATTTTTAACAACCTTAATTGTATGTTAAATCAAGTGTATGCCAGACGCGTCCCACCCGTGACATTTCATTGTCCCACCCGTGACAGCATTTTTTCCTTAATTTTGTATCATTAAATTTCTTAACCTAAATTTCTGATTGCATAGTTGTAACCAATAAACATTGATTTAAACAGATATGCTGAGTTTATAATTGATTCACCTCCCAACTCACAGAGTTTTTCCATAAATCAAACTTATCTCAAGCTCCGTGTCCTTTTTTTGTCCCACCCGTGACAATACTTTAACATTTAATAAAATTGTCAAAAATATCCATAAAAATAATAAAAAATTAGTAAAATGTTCAGTATCTTATTAAGAACATAGTTCAAATTTTGGTTGTTAATTTTTATGTATATTTACATTCTTACACATGTGTGAATACCAAAAAACATGGTCCAAGTGTCCCACCCGTGACAATGGAATGGCCCTATTGGAGAAAACTGGGTATTAAAACTTGCTTAACCTAAATCATATATCCCAGTTTCCAGCAGCCCTTTGAAGTACACTTCACGCAGAGTATACGCAGTCAGAAGTCGACCTGGCTAAGAAAGCACCACCAAGAGCGTAGGGAATTATCTCCCTTATATGAAACCCCTTACTAGCTGCACACTTGTAAAAGTATGCAGATGAAAATACAAATGGTTGGGCTTCTTTAACTGAAAAACAAACTGACTCTAAAGAGACTTTAAACTAAAGATAAATGCTTTCTCTCTTAGCAATGTTATCTACCCACTTTCCAAACCTCCCACAAAATTTCCCACAAAACTCCCATTAAACTACCCGAGAATTAACAGCAAACTAGCATTATAACTAAGCAATCATACTAAGATTCAACTAAGGAATCTCTTAAACTGAGAACAACTGAGAGAGTGATCTACTACGAGATGAATCAAACTGAAAGATCTAACTAAGAGATACAGAAGGCTTTCTGGCAAAGCCTTATATACAAGAAACAGAGCCCACGCCTGTGAGCAATTAACAGAAACACCGGCACCTGTTTCTCTTAAACAGACAGTATTTACATTAGACCGGCTCTAAAGTAACTTGACTATTCAAAAAATCCAACATTTAGAGGAGGTATCCAGCCTGCTCTGCAGTGAATTGCACTCTTCCTAAAGTAACAAGTCTCACACTTGAAAGGCATTCCTGAATGTAGTGTTGCTCTTGGGTCAAGAGGTGATGGCAATGGCCAGCTCTGTATGGTTCATCAATTGCATCCATTCTTAGAGAAGTCAGACCTGGCCACAACCTTTCAAAACTTAGTTGGGCCTCATGAAGGGGTTAAGACCATAGAATAAGCTGTCCTGCCAGGCTTAGCTAGGTCACTTACCTTGGAAGGGTTACCAAACTCTTTGTTCTCTCCCTTTCCACTATGTGAACTCAACCAGTAAAGACATCGAAGCTTACAATGCATGGCTTTAGCAAGCCATCTTTGTCATTCCATACAAATAATTTAGAAACATTTACCACTTTGAAACTAAGCTAGGTTTTGCTGCCTGTGTTTTCTTACTGCTGTATGGAAAACCACATAAATCTGACGTCTGAAGAGTTTGTAAGCAAACTTACCAAACATTCTATACTAAGATAAGTGGAGAGTTTTGAAAGTGACTTAGAAAGGGATATTGTAAAGATCTAACAACCTGTATTTCCACGCTTAGCTTTGCTACATGTAGTATGATTTTAAAATCTCTGCTGAAGCTCTCTCACCAAAGAATACTTGCCCTAAACCTCATCTAGGGTATTCTCCTTTTATTATGCCATTTCTAATATTTATTCTTTTAACCAAATTACAAATGCTAAAACCCAACAGTTATATTGCTTTACCCTAATGTAATGTAAGCTACCTTAGGTGGTTATTTTTGCTTAGAAATGTGGCATATACATTTTAATATAAGAAAATAAATAAATAAATAAATAAATAAAGCATGTACAGTGGCACCTTGGTTTAAGAATAGCTTAGTTTATGAACAACTTGAATTAAGAACGCTGCAAACCCGGAAGTAGGTGTTTTGGTTTGTGAACTTTGCCTTGGAATAAGAACATGGTTTGCTTCCTGTTGAGTGTGTTCCATTTGTAAATTGAGTCCCCCACTGCCATGGGAAAGCACACCTTGGTTTAAGAACGGACTTCTGGAATGGATTAAGTTCGTAAACCAAGGTACCACTGTATAGGCCCCATGTCCTGTGGAGGTACTAGTTCATTCGATCATACCCTCATTGAAATCTGTTTAGGTCAGAAGACTACTGTCAGCCCCATTTTATTGCAACAAATCACATGGAGGTCTCCATGCCTAAGGACTGAACTTCATTCAGTTGACAATCTTGTTGATTTCTTTCTGGGGGTGGGGATGGCCCCAGTGTCTAAAGATATGGAATTTGCCATGAACATTAAGCTCTTTGCCCATTTCTACCAGCCTTCTTAATCCCATAAACTTTGGAACACTCCCCTTGCATTCTAGTTCTTGCATTAGAAATGTGCACACCCAGGGCTTCAAAAATGTTTTCCTCTCTTTGCTTTCAAGCATGCTCAAGACCTTTCCTGGACTGCAGCCTAGAAGTGTAGATTGATAGATAATTCAATTCAGTATTGCTATTTAGTTATTTATATAGTGCTTCACGCATTCAAAGACTCAACTAACATCAGTTATTTATCCTTACAATTCCCCAGAGAGATAGCTAAGTAAATATTATTAAATCCCCTTTGTACAAAGAGAAGGGCAAACTGAGGCAAAGACGTGACTCAACTCTCCCTAGCTGCTCAGAATCAATGCTTGGATGGGGATTAAGATGCAAGCCTTGTTGAGAGAATAATGATTTCAATGTGTAAACGCCTACGTATTTCTTGCAATATATATAAAAATGCCTTTTCATCTGCATCAGTGATCACATTGGTTTGGTACATGTACTGTACTAAACAACTTAGTTTTTTTACGTACTGGAATAATTAAAAAGAAGGTGCACTCAAATCCCATTGATTTCAAGTTTCATGTGTAAAATGAATGTTGTCTCCAATATGTTATATATACATCAGCAAACTACTGCAACCTGAGTGTGTCCTGTTTCACAGATATTACACAAATTTATAAGAAAATGGAAGTTATCTGCCAATACCAAGTATCTATTTATACATAGTTCTTCCCAGACAAAGCAAGCCTTGGACAAAATTTAAGGCCCTTTGCCATGGCCATAAAGAAAACACACGATATTGAGGTGTTTTTTTTCTGCCAATTTACCCCTCAAATCAGATAAACCTGACAAAAGAAGAAAACCTAACATAACCACAGGCTGTGGCGTTTTGACACTCCCATGGCAATTGCTGTAAGAGCTCTGGCTTCCGAATGGAACTTTCCTAGTCGCTGATGCCAGCGCTGACGGGTCATTGAATGTTTATGAACATGCCTAGTCTTCAGAATTTTACAATACAAGGCCGAGAAGCTGATGAGGGTGTGGGGAAACATTGCTCCTCTGCTGCGCTCATCAAATTACTGGTCATTTGCTAAATCAATATATGACAGCCGACTATGGAGATGGGTGCTATTGGTATGTGTCAATGGTGTGTCTGAGTCCTGAGTACAAGTAGTTTCAACAGGTCCATGTGTAAACCGGGGAGTGCACAAAGAGAAAATGGACACTGAGGAAATATTATCCAGAGAACAACATAATTGAGTTCACAGGAGTCTCCAGTTGCCATACATGCATTAGTAATCAATTACATATTAGAACAACATATTAATAACTTCAGATGTTCAAGCCTCCTCAAGCAGCATTTCTATTTTATTCTCAGAGCAGGTAACGTGAAGTAATCTCAATAATTTAATACAAGAGCCCTGTGAGGAAAGTCAAATTCAGAAATACTGACTTGCTCGATTCCAGGGCCATCCTTCTTTGAACATCTTTGAGTAAGGTTCACACCTAAATGGATATTTCTCATGTCCAAACCCAATATTCTAGCCTTTATGCCGCATTTCACTAACTGAAATATAGCAGTAGTTTCCATACTTTTTCATACCTTGACAATAAACATTTCCAAACATCCGGGACCCAGATCTGATGTTCCTTTAAGTCCCTTGTTCTGTATTAGTTCATGCCTCCTGTTTCCCGTTTCTACCCAATAAACTAGAAGTACATATAGTCTGAGCTTGCTGCAGCGAGACTATGGACTCAGATAGACTGGTAAAGAAAAAGAGATTTATCTGCGTCGTATATGCGATAGAACATTGTGCCACCAGGTGGCGATGTGGAGTCCCAGTTTTTCTCTGCCTGTTTTCCCTGTTTAAATTTACAACGCTTTAAACTGAAACGCTTCTTTGATGCTTCTTTGATGGGTCTAGACCCAGCTCATATTGATGGAAGTAATAATGGCAATTCGTGTCCCTTCATTATTATGAATTGATGGTTTGAAGTCCTTGTAAGGCAGAAGTGAAGATAAATGACACGTGTTATACCTTTTAGGAGGTGCTCAAATCAAGATTACCTTGGCATTATCAAAACAAAGTGTAGTGTGCTGGATTTAACTTTATTACTCAAAGCTCTGTCTGCAGTCCCCAAGATGAAGGGTTTAATGTTGCTGGTAGTGACACCATAGATTACCTTGGGAAATTTTATCCCCTTCCTATAAGAAATAAAAAGTGTTGTGAAAGCGATCAGGGGGTCATCTTTACCAATCCTTTCATAGTGTGGAGATATTATGCAAATCTGTGTTGATACCTGTCAAAATGCCAAAAACTACAGTTTTATTCATTTGGCTCAAAAATCTAAGGTAAAAAGCAGAACGCAACCAATTTTTTCATAAACATATATTGCGGAAAAATGAAAACCACACCCTTTTAAAATTCTTTAAATGATCTATGGTATGTTAAAAACACGTGCACAATTTTCACAACACGCCTTAAGTTTTGGTGTGCTAATCCTGATTTGTAATGATTACTGTGAGGAGAAAAAATGGACGGTATTTAGTTAAGGCTGCAGTCCTCAACACATTTACTAAGATATTAGAACATAGTAGAACATCTGAAGAAATACGCATAGAAGTGGGTTCATCAGGCTTTTTTTTAAAAAGGATTATATGGTATGAAAACAGCTCTGTGCAGATTCGTGAGTTGAAATTTTGCTCTCTGCTCAAATGTCAGAGACATCTTGGGAAACAATTACTTACAGAATTCATGATTAAAAAAAGAAGAAAACAAACAAAAACAGAACCGTAGAAATACACCTGTACCATATAACATTTCCCTCAACTATTTAAAATATAATGAAGATGGCACACATTGCAAGGGAAGATGCAAAAAAGAAAAAGGAAAAGAAAAAAAGTGAGCTGCTATTTTAAGGAAAGGCAATGAACAACATATGAATTCCTTTTTTAAAAAATCTCCCCATGAGACAAAAGGGTTTCTGAACACACAAAAAGAAGTCCATTAAAATTAAATTCGGTAGATGAAGGATATGTAAATTACCTGAAGAAGTGGAACCCTATAATGTTCTCAAAATTCGGCAATAGTCTATTTAATTAGTATTTTAATTTATCAGAATAATTCTTTGCACTTGACAATTCCATATAATTAAGCACGTCGCTATAGTGGAATAATATCGCCTGCTTGCTTTATACACGTTATTTTAACCTGAAAGAATATGTAGAAGTTTCTTCTGTGATCTAAATTACAATGGGGACAACTTAATGGCTTTGCTCTATTAAGCGGCACGACTGGAGGGTTACAGAGTGTTCGGAGAGGTAGAAGTTGCCACAGCACAGGGCCTTGGATCTGACTAAAGGAGAGCTGAGGCACTTTCTGAACAACGTAATTTATTTCAGTGATGTGTGGGAGATGGGTGGAGAGAAACCATTTCACGACAAAAAAACTGTTGAAATCCTTAAACTGCATCGGAATATGCAGCAGACTGCATTACAAAAAAGAGGGCTGATACATTCTTCAGTGGCTAATGCAAATGCCATTAGCAGATTGGCTCTCGTAGGTTAAGAATGCATTTATTTCTGTTTCACTGCCAAAAAGGCAAGCCTTCCATTGGGTTAGGATAGATGACTGTTACTTCCCTTCCAGCTGTAAGTTCTGCCATTTTATGAAACAAGGAGATGGCTTAATGTTTGGTAACCACATCAAGCAATGCATCATTAGGCAACTTTTGGGTACTAAGCACTCTGGGTCACAGTGCCAAAGAGGAGCTTTCTGCCAGACCTCTTAATCTGTCAAAACAATTCAGTTTAAGCACTGCGGACTTACTTGTTTGCTTTAGCCTATGTCTGAATTCACACTCTTCACTGTAAAAGTGAAAAATAGGAAATGAGAGAAAGAAACCACTGACATTTCAGCATCCTTTGGGCGTTTACCTTGCAGGAGAAGTTGAAATGTTAGTTATATTTGCTCCTTTGGAACAAATAGTTGACATTTGTACAGTCCACTTCTTCCTCTCATATGAAGATCCGAAACTACTTAACAAACATCAAATAAGTTTTCATGCCTCACCACATTGGGTGGCAAATGTAATTTAGCTAATATCCATTTGCCTTGCTAATTTTTAATACAAACCAGTAGGTCTGTTTAGGTAAGGCGAATGGATAAAACACAGCCATTCAGAGATAGGTAATTAAAAGCAAAACAACAACAACAACAACAAATCAGGGTTGTCAAGCAGGGATCATCAGTTTGGTGCCCGCAAAAAGTCTCAGTAAATATCCCCTCAAAAATGCACAAAACATGAGCGGCTGTTTGCTCTCCTGCTCACTTACTCTGCCTCAGTTTGCCCAGGCTCTCTTACATTAAACCTGTCTCACCCAAACACTCTGACATTTCACTGCATGCCAAGATTGGGCGCCAACCTCCCATTCTGAACACGGGCAAAAAGCTTCTCTTTTTGTGAGCAAGTGTGGTGGAGCAAGATGGGGGAGCATGCAAGAACAATTTTGTGGCCCAGTCTGGGTTTTTCCTCTCAGCGGCCATTTTGTATCATGCCACACCCCCTACGGCAGCCATTTTATGACTGGCACCCACAGGACTTCCTCAGAGTTCCTAATGTTCCTACTGACCCTAAAAGGCTGGCAATCCCTGTCCTAGAGAAATAGATACCACCATAGGAGTGTAGTACCAATGGATTTTATCCCATTTGTTCCACATCCCAAGGGTAAAGCATTTGTAAAATTGCTCCAGCCAGTCTCGGGGGTGGAAAAAAAAAGCTGGGAAGCAGGAAGCTGGCAAAAGAAGAGTGAAAATAGGAAGATTTGTAGTAGAGTAGACAGCAGACGAAGTTCAGGGTGATGGGGACATAAACCATACCTGGACCAGGCAGTGCCAAAGCTTATGGCTGGTCCTATTAAATCTCTAGCAAACGGTCATAGTTACAGTCAGTACAAATGATTAGATTTCTCATAATGTGGCACAGTTTTCCCTCTGCCATCCTGTTCCCTTTGGGCATAGCACATTTGGTCTTTGCTTTATTTCCAATTTCAATGCTATACTAGAGAGATTAATAATTTAAAAACCACCGCGAACGAGCTATATGTTACAGACATTGAAGTGACAATGTGGCTGACTTAAATGGTCAGGCGCAACACTGAAATGCTTCCTTTTCCCATATCCAAAGGGATTATTTGTCAAAGACGAGGCCAAAAGGTTGCAGAGAAAAGCTATCTTTGCCCCTCCTTTTCCATTCAAACGCAGGGAAATATGCAAGACCTTTATCGCTCACTTGTCTCTTTTCTAATCTCTGGCAAACCTGCAATGAAAACGGTGGCACAAAAAGGCTAAGCTGCACAGTAATAATAGTGACAGCCTTGTAAATGTTATGTCAAATCCAATTTTCAAGTCATTTTTCAAGTGATTTTAATTAGATATTGTTTCAATCTCTTTTGCATTAATATAATTTTTCATAGCAATGTCTCACCCTCCAGTCTATTGGAAGTATTTCCCCATCCCCCATCTGTATCTTGATGCCTTGAGTAATTTAAAATGGGTTTTTTTTTGTTTACAGCAATTTTCACTGTACTGGTCCCATAAAGGCCACTACATCCAGTAAAACTGACACAGGAAAGGCAGAATTAAGGCTTCTTTTGCTGATCTCAGTGGAGCTTGTAATTTAGCTCTTCTGGAGACATGACAAGCACTGTGAAGGCTACAAGTAGATAATAAAAGATTTGTATCATTAGTTTCACATCAGCATTTTACTTCACTTACAACTAGGGCTACCACTGATTAAAGAAATCCCATTGAATTATTTATATTAGGTTTAGCTAGTTAATAAACTATCATAGAATCACAGAATTGTAGAGTTGAAAGGGACCCCAAGGGTCATCTAGTCCAACCCCCTGCTATGTAGGAATCTCAACTAAAGCATCAATGGCAGGTGGCCATCCAACCTCTGCCTAAAAACCTCCCATGAAGGAGCGTCCACCACCTTCTGAGGGAGCCTGTTCCACTGTCGATCAGCTCTTACTGTCAGAAATTCTTCCTGATCTTTAGTCAGAATTTCATTTCTCGTAATTTGAAGTCATTGGTTTGGGTCCTACCCTCCAGAGCAGGAGAAAACAAGCTTGCTCCATCTTCCATGTGACAGTCCTTTAGATATTTGAAGATGGCTAGGATATCTCCTCTCAATCTCCTCTTTTCCAGGCTAAACATACTTAGCTCCCTCAATTGTTCCTCATAAGGCTTGGTTTCCAGACCCTTGATCATCTTGGTCACCCTCTACTAGAGGCATATGTTCCAGCTTGTCAATATCATTCTTCAACTGTAATGTCCAGAAGTGAACACAGTACTCCAGGTCTAACTAAGGCAATCAACCAACTACAAATCCACCTAACAGCTATTTCATCTAGCCCACATTTTACCAGCTTCTCCAGAAGAATATTATGAGGCACTTTATCAAAAGCCTTATTGAAATAAAGACACACGACGTTCACAGTATTTCCCTGCTTTTGAAATCAACCTTCTTAAATTCCAGAGTGCATGTCCATCTACACTCAGCTTTCCCTTTCCTGTGTATAATGAAACCTAACAGTACCTCATCATTTCCTCCCAAGGTTCCCAGTTCTTTCACTTTATTGATCAGTTCCTCCCTGTTGGTGAGGGCCAGGTCCAAGAGAAATGATCTCCTTGTTGCTTCTTCAACCTTCTGGGAAATTAAATTGTCAGTGAGGCAACGGAGGAATTTGTTGGACCTTACATTCTTGGTAGCATTTGAGTTCCAACAGATATCAGAGTACTTGAAGCCTCCCAAATCGACTATATATCTCCTTTTTAAATGTTTGGTAACCAGCTGTAGGAAGGTAGCACCCAAGTCTTCCATCTAGCTTGGAGGTCTACAGCAGACACCCAAAGTAGGGTCACTGTTTGTTTCCCCCTCCTACAATTTTTACCTATATACTCTCAACCTTCCTTCCATGAATCTCTTCACAAGTTTACACATCCCTTACATACAGTAGCACTCCCCCTCCATTCATATTTGAGCTATTCCTTTTTGAGCAGGTTGTACCCCTCAATTTCTTCACTCCACTAATCAGTCTTATTCTATTTGCCATCCTATATCAAGAGTTGAAGTTCTTCTTGCTTGTTTCCTATACTCTGTGCATTTGTGTAGAGACAACTGAAACCATGAGTCATTCCTCCACACACTACTGCCTCTGTCCTCCTCCGTAGGGGGTCACCTGCTACCATCACATCTTCCTTCTCTGGGGAGTGGCGGGAATCATTCTATACACTGCCTCCACTGCTACCTTGGTGTGTTCTGAGGTCTGTACTAGGGCTAGGCGATATATCGATATATCATCCAAAACCAGCTTGAAGTCCATATTGTTATATCAGTTTCATAATTTTTAAACCTGGCAATATATCACAGATCATGATGTGTGCCTGTGTGTGCTATGCAAAAATCACAATGTGTGTGTGTGGGACGACGACATGAAGCCAGCCAATGTTTCTCTTGATTCCTGTACCCCCTGTTAACTCTGCTGGCCCAGCTCTCCCCTGCCTCCTTCGGGGGCAGCGAATCACAAGAGCAGGTGCTGCCCCAAACCATGATGCAGGAAAAACCATGACACCAGCCAATGCTTCTACATGTTGTCATTTAGTCATGTCCGACTCTTCGTGACCCCATGGACCAGAGCACACCAAGCACTCCTGTCTTCCACTGCCTCCCGCAGTTTGGTCAGACTCATGTTGGTGGCTTCGAGAACACTGTCCAATCATCTCGTCCTCTGTCGTCCCCTTCTCCTTGTGCCCTCCATTTTTCCCAACATCAGGGTCTTTTCCAGGCAGTCTTCTCTTTTCATGATGTGGCCAAAGTATTGGAGCCTCAACTTCACTATCTGTCCTTCCAGTGAGCACTCAGGGCTGATTTCCTTCAGAATGGATAGGTTTGATCTTCTTGCAGTCCATGACTCTCAAGAGTCTCCTCCAGCACCATAATTCAAAAGCATCAATTCTTTGGCGATCAGCCTTCTTTATGGTCCAGCTCTCACTTCCATACATCACTACTGGGAAAACCATAGCTTTAACTATATGGACCTTTGTTGGCTTCTACATAGTTCCATCCTTTTTTCAGACATCATGATACATCAGTATATCGCAATGTCAAGCTGGTGATACATCACAATGTTGAAAACCAGATATTACCCAGCCTTAGTCTGCACCCACTGTACTTGCTCCTCTGGTCGAAAATCAGAAGAGACTTATTCAAGGCTGGAAGTTTCACTTCCCAATAAGTAGTCTTGTTGTGTTCTAAAGACCCAGCTGATATTTCAGATGCAAAATTGTTCTGTGCAACGGCTGTTCAATCAGCACCTTCGCAATGAGACTGGAATATGCCTTTTTGCTTACTGTTATACATAAATATATTTCTACTTTGGAGAGATCAGCTATACATCCAGAACAGCCTTCCACAACCTGGTGCTTTCTCCAGATGTTGTTGGACTCCATGCTCATCGAACACTGCCAGCATGCATGGCCAGTGGTCAGGGTTGCAGTCCAACAACTGAAGGGCTGATCTGGGCAACAGCATGCATTTAAAAATGCACCTCACCTTCTTTGAAAAACAACAAATTTTAACAAATACTTCTCCACCCACCCCTGGCAAAAAAAGAAAGAAAGAAAGAAAGAAAGAAAGAAAGAAAGAAAGAAAGAAAGAAAGAAAGAAAGAAAGAAAGAAAGGCCACGTCTGTTTCAATATTGTATTTAGCTGTTGATCTGTTCCACCTCAAATAAACCCTCACTTTCCAGGTACATTTTAGTAATAACCTAGCCTATTGTTTGTTGTTCATCTGCAGCCAGCCTCTTGGCACAACCAGAATCAGCCAGAGTTGGGAAAACATTTGCAATATTTCAACTGACTGGTTTACTAAATCATGAGTTACACATTTAATGCACAAGGTCACCACTTGCAAAATCTATTTACTGTGAGAACAAAAATATTTATTGCCAAAGATGCCCCTAGTAACAAGATCTGCCATAAAGCTTTTGGATGAAAATGAAGATGAGTTGCAGTAACATGCTCGCTGTTTCTCCAAATACCTGACTATATTCCCCTTCTTTCCACAGTCTCATCTTAATAAAGACTTAATAAAGAGGCTATTTTGCTGAAGTCAAAAGGATTTACTTCAAATCAGCAGGCAATGAAAAATTCAATGTAAACACACACACACACACACTTCTTCTGCAATATTGCTTTCGCTATGCAATTGTTTGCAAAGCCACTTCCAGCCCCATTTGTTTTTTGATGGTTAGACCACAGAAGGAAGGCCCTATTTCATTTCACTGATTCCGGAGAGCTTTGAATTAAGCTTTAAGTCAGGGGAAGTTTCACCTGTAACCAGCGGACAGCAGGAATGCAGGAGCTGACATTGTGGAAACAGTACCCAGATACCACTACCATACTAGCTTTAGTAACCAATAGTGGAAGATGGTTGTAGCCTTTAGGACAATTTCCTTCCTTCCTTCCTTCCTTCCTTCCTTCCTTCCTTCCTTCCTTCCTTCCTTCCTTCCTTCCACGTAAAGCATTTGAAGAATTCCCCCTCCTCCCTGCTCTCAAGCTGGTGTGGCAAGAGCTCCCCCTCCTGTTTCGAATTAACTTCAATCACTATTGGTGTAGCCTTCAGCTATATGATTGTTGCCCTGTAACAGAAAAGCCACCATGTGTGGATTTTGTTGGGCATTCAAATGAGAAGCAGCCCTAACTTCCCTTCCAAATCAGAACACACTGCGAACACAAAAGTTTTCTAAATGAAACTAATTATTTTCTGTAAATATTTATACACAGAGATAAGGAAATACAGCTATGGAAGAGAGACACTAAGGGGAAAGGCTATTGTTCATTCCATTTCCATGTAATGCCAAACCACAGAGAGGTTTTTTGGTTTGTGGGTGCTTTTTTCATGAATTTTGCATTTTAATATTGTATTTTATGTTGGGAACCGCCCCGAGATCTACGGTTGAAGATCGGTATACAAGTTTATCAGTAAATAAATAAATATACCCCAAGCTTCTACTCTCTCTCTCTCTCTCCCCCACCTAGAGCATTCCATTTATATTAGTTACTTCCTGGCTCCATAACCAGCAAGTTATGGTTTGTGCTGGCTGGCCTCCCAAACAATGTTTCAATCCAATTTTAATCCTAGTTTAGAGGGAAAGTACAACCATACCTTGCCATTTTGGATGTACCAGTTTAGAATCTATGCTCACATTCACATCAGAAGATTCCCTCCATTGCGTTCACTGGAGTCCACATGAACATTGTAGATCCGACTCGGCATAGGCGGACTTTGGGCTCTCAAATTTCAGTGGTTTCCTGTGTGATGCTAAAATTTGGTGTGCCCCCATCTCTCTCATGCTGTTCTACAGCATTGTTGTGGCACCCCCCTCTCCCTAAACCAGGAGAGGCATGGAGGCAGCAGAGCACAAGTTAGCTTCACGCAGGCACAGTCTCAGACTGCTTGGAGATAACCATGGAGAGGAGGAGATTTAGGCAGTGGTGGGGAGGTGAGCACCTTCAGTGTCAGCAACTGCTTCATGGGGTAAGATTTGCTGGAGATGAGTTGCTGTACACTTCAGCCTGACACTCCTGTGCAGATCCTGTTTTTGCTATTAAAGAGTTAACTGTATCTTGCTCAGTGTGATTTACTGCAGGCTCGCTTTTGTCAGCAACACATGGAAAACTGAACATGCCTTTCCAGTCATAAATGCAACCATATTTCTCAAAGCAGCTAGCAATTCATTTTTTTTAAAAAAAGATCACTAATACCCCAAACCAGCTGTGGAAGTATGTAAAATAATAATAATAATAATAATAATAATAATAATAATAATAATAATAATAATATTAATAATAACCCTGTACAGTATTTACACTTGACTGTATTTATGCATGAGAATGTGATTGAGGAAGAACTTTTGAATGTGTACTCCACTGAAAGTAATGCAGCACTGATATACGACATCCATACTTGGATATGCCTTCAGTTTTACAACCCTGGCATGTGGGGTCCCTGCTTCCGTGTGCAGATCTCCTTGCCTGGAAAAGCGCACAAAAGTTCAACATTAAAGAGAATGTACAGGAACAGCGCAACACATGAGACAAAAATCCAGACGAGTTCAGCTCCTAATCACTCACAGGCTTGCATTTGATGAAGGAGCCTCTTGGCTTAGAAAGCTTCAAGTTGTAAACAGATTAATTAGTCTTTAAGGCGCCACAAATCTCTGTATCCTTCAGCGTTTGCAAGTATTTATTCCCATACTCATATCTACATTATACATCCAAACATATAGTTTTCTTAGCCCAGTATAGTAATGACTCTGTGGATCAGCAATACAAATATCAATCATGTACGAAGTGTGCAATGTTTTTTTTAACCAACCAGAGAGGATGTCTACTATTATCCCTTGACCCTCATCTTAATGTTCTCTTACCACATTTCTAAAATATTTATGCCATGCACTGTACTAAATTATAGCAATTAAGACCACAGTGAGGTTTTATTAATATTTCATCAGAAATATAAGCTAATTGGAATTCCCCTTCTGCTGTTTTTTTGTTGATTTGCAGTGCACACACTTTTACTGAGTGAGATAATAACATGAACTATTCAGTGGTTCAGTTTCCGATTCAACTGTATTTTTCTGTAGAGATTGTCTGCTGGGTATTCCGTTAAAGGAATCCAGGGACTCAATGGTTTGGTCAACCCTGTGAGGGGGTTGTGCCTGTGCCTGAGTCCAGGGGGACATCTGGGTGGTGGACATAGCTTGTTCCCAGCTTTCTGCCTATCCGGGTATTCACCCTAGGCTGACCTATGCTGGTGCCCTGGCTCAGCACTACTTGCAACTTTGCAGGGAGCTAGTCGAACCAGAGCCTATGCAACCACTCACTTGCTGTAATCAATAAAGTTGTGGCCTGAATTCTGCCAAAAACCAAACCAAAATTTGAGTCTTGTCTGAATTAATTCAAGAGGGAGGTTTGAAGGTCTAAACATGCAAAATCTCCAGAACTAGAAAATTTGACAGCAGTAATGCAGAAGACATGGATATTGTGCACCCACACACTCAAGGCTTAACAAAAAGTCGTTGAGAAAAATAAAGCTATCTCACTCACTCCGTCTGTTGGTTCTCCTCCCCCTCCTCCTCCTCCTCCTCCTCCTCCTCCTCCTCCTCCTCCTCCTCCTCCTCCTCCTCCTCCTCCTCTCCTGCTTAACTGCTGTCTGAATGAGTAGCTGAGCAAGGACAGACACTGCAAGCTACTACTGCTGGCTTTCCCAGTATTGTGGTATGACAAGTCACACAGCTCAGCTTCTGCCTTTACTGCACTACCACCCTGAGTAAACAGCACCCTACCTCTTTGTCACCTCCCTCTGAACTCAAATCTGGATTGGGGCAACACATTAAGGGAAACTATAGCATAGCAGGTAGCAGCAGCAGGACCAGAGGAGGAGTACATGTGAAGTGTAATTGTTTAATGTACATCGAAATGGAAAATAACTGGTCTGAAAATTTCCACTTAAGCTAAGGAAGAGTTGAGAAGAGAGCCTCACATTCAATAATTAAGTGGGGTTGTATCTTTGTGGTGTTTACCTTCAATCATATGAAAAGGATACCATTATGCATAGGCTAATTTGTAAGCATCCATCTTGGGCGGAGTGAGTCTTTGGTCTTAAACTGCTGGAGAGAATGGACATGCTAATCTCTCTCCAGGAAAACAGCCTCAAACTATTGGAGGCTAGTTTGGAGGAGAGGCAGAGCTATGATTTTTAGCCCTTTATGGAAGATATTCATAATCTAAGATATTTTATTGTCCTTATTCCATTGTTATATTTTATGGTTGTGTATTTCCCTCTTCCCCACTAGGCTGAGCATGCACTGAATGTGGATACCAGTGCAACGGTGGCATATCTCCTTTCCACAACATAACATCCTGATGCTGATGGACTCCAAATCCCATCAGACCCGGCCAGCATGGGCAAAGGGCAGGGATGAAGAGAGTTGCAGTGCAGAAGGGTAACTAATTCCCTACCCTTGCTATACACACAGGAGTATCTCATTGAGCTCGATGGGATTGACAGCTGTGCGCACGTGCATAGGATTACCGGTTACTTTATACATACACATACAATACAACTAGGCTTTGATGAGATTTTTTTAATGAAATAAAAATAGATTCACACTTGCAACAGAGGCTTTTGCATTCTTGGATAGGGCCGCTCCAAAACTGGCAACAGAAATTGCACATAGCCTTCTGCTACTTCCCATGCTCACAGCATTCTGTTCCTTTTTCACGCTGTATTTCTGAATTAAAAAAAAGAAACCTTGGGAAGCTGCCAGAAAATGATCAGACACATATTTCTGTTAACTTCAAAGAGGTCAGACACAAGTGCAAGAACCATGATCTCCGGAGAAAACGCTAAAGAGAGCTGTGAGACACACATCCTGTACCCACACCGAGCCCTTCTGAGATTATAAAGACACAGGGCCTCTGCCATTTTCTGCCCACTTCCTACATGAAACCGGAAATGCAGTATTAGAAAATGTCCTTGACCTTATTAAAGTATGTGCGTTCTAAATGAGATATAAATTTAACGCCTAAATTAAATAACTATTTCCCCCCCTCGTCATAAGTCCAAACATAGAGGGTGCACCAGAATCCTTTTTACAGAGTTTTACATTGTGGAGGCTGAGCTCTATAATTCCATGTTGTGATTACCAGAGAGGAATGTATTTCAGATATGCTTTTCATCCAGCTAAAATATTTTTCTTCTATGATTTTTAAACATCGTTTTGACTATTGCTAGCGTTAAAGCCAACGGAAGGTAAAATTCTGATAAAGTATTGCAAATACTCAGCGACTCTCTAAATGTTTATAATGCAGTTTGAACTCCAGTTGTTCAAAGTGAAGTCTCGTCTTTGGTATGGAACATAAAGTACTTTAGATAGAAGAGGAGAGCAGCATCAAAGGAAGAACAACCGTTTGATGGCACAAATTGTATGTACTGATTTCACAATTTTTGAAGGCTTTATCTTTAGCATATACATTTTTTTTATAAAAAAAAACCTGGATAATACCACTATACTGGTAAGCTACGTCTTTAGGAAAAATCTAATCTCTGAGAGGTCTATCAACAAGCATGGAAAAGCAGTTCACAGAAGGAGAATATTATGCAAGTCATTTGGACTGGAGGCTGTATTCCCCAAAGATGTATTAAGCATGCCATATCAAAATACATGAAATATGAGGATAAAATGTCTAGTTTCAAAATAGAAATTCTATTAAATTGCATTAATAATGAATGGCCTGTATTAAGCTTTTGTCTCCATTCTAAGCATCATCAACAAAATCCTCTATGACTATGAAGACCCAGAGCAACCAGTTCAGAGGCAAATTCCAATCCTTCTCCGGGGTTGTTGTTGAGGGTTTTTAAAATTTATTAATAAAAGGATAGTTCTTATCTTCTTTCTTTATTATTAAATTGTCATCAAGCGTTACAGACCTCCAAAAGATCTTTAAATGAGTTGAAGGCTTTGTTGCAATAACAAACCTCTGGTTCCATTTACAAAATGGTTATATAATTGGGGACAAGCCAGACCCCCCCCCCTACAAAACCTCACAGTACAAGTGCCATGGAGCTGAACAGGAGCCCCCCAGTGCTAAAAAGAGTTGTGTAGGTAGTAGCAGAACCCCTGGAACATTTTGACTCCATCCCTCAGCCTGCAGAGTAAACTCAGGAGAATATCATGGTCATTTTTTATCCAAAGCCACTGAGAGGTCAAGGAGAATCAGCAGGAAAACATTTCCCCTGTCCCTCTCCTGGAAAAAAAAATGTCATTAACCAGAGCAAACAAGACTGCTTCATTGCCACATCCTGGCCTGATAATCAGCTTCATTCAGGTCCACCTACAGTTGGTCGGCCACCACCCTCTCAATCAGCTCCCCGCCCCCCAAGTGACACCTGCATCTAAGTGGTAATGATCTACCTTTGGATTTGCAGTTGGCAGCACCTGAAATTGATTCTGGTGTTGATTGCAGCTGGGAGCTGAGGAACTAAGGATAAACAGAAGGGGTGAAATCCAGAAGTAGGTAGCACTGCTGTAGGAAAGAGGAGTTTCTGCAGACCCCAATTATCTACAGCAGGGATGTCCAACTCCCAATAGACTGCGATCTACTCACAGTATAAAAAAAACTGGCAGTGATCAACTCATTGTCATTGGATGGACCAAAGTTGTTCAGCTTTTTGGGAGAAGGCGAAGTTGTTCAGCTTTTCTTAGTTTAGCTAAGGAGGAGATCACTAAGGGCCAGAGATCTACCAGTAGATCGCGATCGACCTGTTGGACATACCTGATCTACAGGAACAGGTGGGGAAAATCTATGAAGAGGAAGAAACATTAGAGAGTCTAGAAGTTCAAGGAACCAACGTGGAGGAAGGGAAGGATGCTATTTGAATAGTTTACCTGGAGCATCTAAATGCCTAAGGCCATTGCCTAACATAGGTCTTTTATTTATCTGTATACGAACAAGGAGGGGAGAAGCATTTTCTCAATGTGTTATGTTGTCGTCCAGGTTCTCATCTGTAGCTTGCCTCTCTTGCTCATTTTTGTATTTCCTATTTGGCCATTTTTATCCTATACACATTTTCCCCAAACAAGATAAAATCCATAAATTAGGCTTCCAAAGGACATTTGTGCCCTATGTCTCTGTCAAGGGTGATCAGAATCAAATGCTTGTTTCTGGAAAGAGCTTGTCAGGCAGTACAATTACAAAAGCTCCCAACTCTCCCTACTCTAGCAGATATGGTGCAAGATAGGAAGATGGCTCATATGGTAGCAACTAGGCAGAGGAACAGTGCCAAACATATTGATGCATTCTAAAAGGCACACTTAATTAACTGGCATGGTTAATGGTCAAATTCATCAATCACTTATTAGAATTGCTATAGAGATTTGATCATAAGCTAGCTTCCTGGTAGCTTCACCACCGACTCAGCATTATTTTAAACAATCTGTGTGCATCTCTTCGTTCAGACAAGTATAATGGCAGTAATTTGTTTTGTTTTTGTTAGCCTGGCTAGACTGTGCTTTGCTTCCTGCTCTGTTTTTTGTTTGTTTTGGTGCACGATGTAAAAATGAAAAGTGAATTTGCGAGGAAATAAGCTATAACTTTTTTCTCCCCATTTCCTGATTGTAATATTCATCAATTATTTATTACCACAATTTATATATGCCACTTAACATAGTAGTGTACCCTCCAACATTCCACCAATTAAAATCGGGACACATGTTTTTCAGTGCCATACTCCCAGGTGTGTTTATTAATTTCTTTGAAGATCATATGGAAATGTGGCGCCCTTGCCAATGGCATGGGAATTTAGATATGGCCCCAAAGCCATGCAGTTATTTGTTTCCTAAACATGGCATTTTCTGCACTGTTGTGCAGCCTTCCATGGGAAGAATGCGCAACTGAATGCATTTTTTAAAGAACCCAAAATTAAAATCAGACACAGCAACGTGAAGTGTTCATACCATTCAGAAGTTGAAGATCAGAAGCTGAGGAACTCAAATTTCTAAACTTACTACTGAAATTGTATTTTTGTGTTAAAAAAAGACAGGATTTTGTTATAATGTATCACACACCTATTTATTTTACAGTGCACAGTGTTCGTATGTTTGTTTATTTTTTAAAAAACTTATTTTATTATTCTGTTATTTGCATGTGCGTACAGAAGCGGGTGCGGGGGGCGCTGTGGGTTAAACCACAGAGCCTAGGGCTTGCCGATCAGAAGGTCGGCGGTTCGAATCCTCGCGATAGGGTGAGCTCCCATTGCTCGGTCGCAGTTCCTGCCGACCTACCAGTTCGAAAGCACATCAAAGTGCAAGTAGATAAATAGGTAGGTACCACTCCGGCAAAAAGGTAAACTGTGTTTCAGTGTCTGCTCTGGCTTAGTCATGCTGGCCACATGACCCGGAAGCTGTACGCTGGCTCTCACGGCCAATAAAGTGAGATGAGCACCGCGACCCCAGAGTCGTCTGCGACTGGACCTAATGGTCAGGGGGCCCTTTACCTTTACCTTTACAGAAGCAGGCAGATCTATTGTCTGATGGGCTGTTAAGGCAGTTTTGTTATTCGCCCATTAGTTTTTTAACATTCTTCTCAATGGTGTGGATGTTACTGATGTTACAGAGTTTAAACAATGTCATGAAGTATATAAAATGTGTTCTGTGATTTTTCTTGTTGTGAAAATGGATTGAGTACAAGACAGTCGGAGATGTTGCTTGGCCAAAACGTGGTATACTGTAGTGTAGAATAGTTTTAAATGTTAAACTTGAGTTATTTGATTGCATATAAGGATACACTTCCATAGTCCCCAAACTGCGGCCCTCCAGATGTTTTGGCCTACAACTCCCATGATCCCTAGCTAGCAGGACCAGTGGTCAGGGAAGATGGGAAGTGTAGTCCAAAACATCTGGAGGGCCGAAGTTTGGGGATGCCTGATCTTGCCTGATGAAATACTAAATCTAAAACCACCACTAATTCATAATTTTGTCACACGATGTTGATCTGTATTTTAAAACAGTTTACAGCATGTATTAAAAGCTCTCAAAATATTCTACTAATATATTCAAGTTGCCCCACTCCACCACCACAAATTGCTCTCAGAAAAATTGCTGAAGCGGCCCAAATTGTCTTCTAGTCTTTGCCAGATCAACTTTGATTCCAGCTTTTACATGAGATATGTTTGCCCACAGTCCAATTGATATTATCACACCAAATGCTGCAAACATTTAAATCGAAGGTGTTGAAAGTGCTGAAATGAAGCACCTTAAGGGGAGGCAGCTGTATCGAGCTCTCCTGAAAATAACATATTTGAAAAGAGTCCTTTACTTGGAAACTGGGAACCCTTTGTCCCAGATGTCAGCTCTGTACGGGGTGTTGAAGCTCATCATTTGCAGTGCACAAGCACAGCAGAGAATAGGGCAGGGAAGGCCAACACAAGAGTTAAAAGGAAGTCAATGAATTAGTGAATCCTATACATCAATTAGAAAGTGTTCAAGCTTCCTACCTTCCTAACCCCCTATCTGAGACATGTTCTACAGCACACAATTAATTCACATAGCACTTAATAAGTCAACCAGTCTCCTCTATTGGCATAAAAGGTGCATCGTATACATGGATCAAAACACAACACAGTTAACAAAGCATAGTAGGGGATACTTTAGGATAAAACTGTCCAGACATCGTGAGGTACGAAGATGGCTCTCAGGACCTATGGTGACATAATTTCAAAGCGTCACTCAAAAATCTTGCCACATTCTCCACAATGTCATTACTACAATTGTTTAGCAGATAGGACACCCATGAAGAGTCAGTGAGATAAATCCCCTCCTTCAATAAGGGGGCCAAATACTTATGATATATTTTTGCATAAAATGGGCAATAAAATAAAATGTGTGTGATGGATTAGACCTGTTTTGTGTCACAAAGGCAGTATATTTCAGAGTATAGGATTTTCAAGAATCTACCTTGCAAAACGGCAGATGGTCAGATGGTAAGACGTTAAATCTTGCGAGGGAAAGAGCTCTGTGTAGGTGGTGATCGTAAATCTGGTGTAAGTATGGAGTGTCCTGGGCAAACGAGGGTGGTATTCCCAACCCCAATGGGGAACAGGTTTTGTTGGCTGCACTGCAAAGGGTTTGGAATTAAATCTCTAGGATTCTGCACTTGATTGTCTGGAATGCTTCCAACTGTGGGAACATAAGCAGCGACTCAAGTGGTAGGCCACAGGTTCTGATTTTGCTCTCAATGCAAGCTAGCCATTTGGAGCGGTGGGATTCTGCCAGCATGTGGAAAGTTAAAGAAGACAGATCATACATGAAATGTAGGCAGAGCCAGAATTCTATAGTGGTTAAGCCATGCTTTGGTTTCCAGCCAAAAACGTTATACACTAAGTGTTATGTACCGCCACCCTTACCCTGACCCAGAAGGGATATCCTTGGATAAGGGATCTGGGGCATTAGTGCCCTTGAGGCTCCAGCCTGAAGGACCCCACTGTGGGTTCCAATAGATCAGAATAAGTTGATATCTGGGATACTACTCCATGAGGCATCCAACCCAGAATGATGGCAGAGTTAGGGACTCTGAGACACTTGATGGGTTATATCTTCAGTGCCAGGTGTCTGACCTTTGGAGAATGGGCAATAATAAGTCTAAGCCAAGCCCAGACAAGAAAGTGTAGGTTTTAATTGCCTGCCTGAATGAACCTGATAGAATTCTTATGACACAGGACTACTAATGGAAAAGCTCTACTACGTGTGCTGGGCAATTTTGCCTCTTGTGGAAATGGCACCTGCAGCAAGGACTCTTTACAAATGGGTAATGTATACGAAATGGGTTAAGACTTTAAAAAAGAAGGACCATAAACCCTGCATTTGGCTCAGGAACAAACTAACAAACAATGGAGACCTTGCAAAAAAGGCTTGCAGCGGCTAACACCTGCAACTTTGCCGGGAGCTCTCTTCAAGAGCAGCCCCACAGCACAGTACTCTAGTTGAAAGGTTACCAGAACAAGAGCCTTTCCTTGATTACTTAACAAGTTTAATAGAGCAGCAGTTCCAAAATTTTCCCACCCTGCTCCACAGACCACTTGATGTTTTGGTGGACCACTTAATGATTTTTCTGCCTGTTGTAGCAATTGTAATATGTTGTGCTAGATGCTGTATGGCTTTTAATTGTATTTTAAAAGACAGGCTGTAGACCACATGAAGAAAGCTCATGGATCATTGGTGTTCCACAGACCCTTGTGTGGAAATTCCTGTCCTAGTGCTGATGGCCAGGAAATGTCCAAGTCGTGTAATGGGTCCACCATATATTACATGATATGGAGCCCACTTCTTCGTGAACCAGGAAGCTCAAAATATTAAGTGACAGTGAAAGTAGTTCCATTTACAGTTCCATTATTTTTATTTTAAAAAAAACAGTGTCAAGTTGGGTTCCAGGTGAGAGGAAACCTGCTACCACTGCCAGGATAAAATGCTAGCTATTTGGAACTTAATTTGATATTTTATTTCAAGCGGTCTAAAAAAGCACACAGTTAACTAAAGGCCAAGTGATACTCCAGCAGAAGGAAATTAGAAGACTGTACAGGTAGAAAGAGGCCTTTTAGTCCTGCTAATATAAAGTGCTGTGAACCATACAATTCCAATTTTCAGCCTTCCAGTTCAGTTTTCATGTAGATCTTTTCTCTTTTTCGCAGTGGACTGGGTGAGAAGACGCAAAAGTCACCGTTATATACAGGCTTCTTTCCCATGGCAATAGACTTCAAAGGAAAAGGTTTACGGATCTACTTACAGGTGGTTAGGATCGATTTAAGAGTGTGTGGGGGCACTGGGCCTTGACTGACCTCTCAGATTAATCATGCTGTTTCATTTCTGCAGCTCTGGAAATCTTTGATGCACCCCTCTCTCCTTCACAAATCACATGCCCAGTTGACCAAGCAGCACATGGGAATTGACTGTCGGCAACCGGGTCTATAAAAATTCTTAATCACTGGGTGATTTCTTCATCTGACGTGCACCGTATAACATATATGCACTCAGAACAGGCAATTGGGGTTAATTCAAAGGGGAAGTGACACTCAAGAGAGGTAAATCACAACTCATTTGCCTGGTTTTAAATAGAGGCAGAAAATTATGACGCATGTCTGCTTTTCAATTCATGAGGCTGGCAGACATTTTGAGAACCAGGAAGCATAATATGTAATAAGAATCAACACGTGAGGTTTAATAGAGAACGAAAAGCACCACTGTCATGTTTTATTTACAGCAGTGAGGGATAGAACCATGATTTTCTAACTGTTCTAACGAGACACAACAGAGGTGGATTTAGGGGAGCACAATTGGTTTGGTCACACTGGGTGCAGAGCCTTGGGTGGGTGGGTGTGCCACAGCTATGAAGTAGAAGGCAAGAATCGGGGGCACTGCTGGAATTTGAAACCCCAAGGTCCACCACTGGACACAATAATAAACTTGCCGCACAATGGAAAACTGTTCACCTCTCAGACATGTCATGAAAAATAAAGTTATTATTCAAATGAACAACCGTTACGTGTTAGGGGGGAAAAGGAATGAAAGAATCAGAACTATAGTTTGTGTACTTGCAAAAGTACATGCACCAGAAACTATTTTGGAAGTTATAAACCTTATTTGACCGCTTGCTAATCATTACTATTTGAAAAGCAGCACATAATTCAGAAAAAGTGCCTACCTATAATTTTTTAGAATCAGCATCTTAGCCAGAAACAAGCAAGCAAACAAACAAACAAACACATAGCAGTGTGATGTAGAAAATCAGTTGTAATGAGATACAGTACTGTACTGGGCTTTAATTTAATCTCCAATTGTCATGCCAGACAATTACTTTAGAAGTACATAATAACACAGCCAACATAAACCTGGAGGGAAGTTGAGCAGCACACAGTTCAAAGGTTGTGAAGCAGCTAGCCCCTATGCATCTCAGGATCCATATTCCTGGTCCTGTTTATACACTCAATTTATCAAGGATGTTCAGGAACATATCATGACAGAACTGATTCAGGAAGACCATATGCTGGTCCAAAAGACTGTCCTAGGAAGACAGCAATCACAGGCCAAAGCACACCAGTTTTTTCACCTCCATAAAAATTGCACAAGAGGACCCACAAGGTCGATGGTTCGAATCCCTGTGACGGGGTGAGCTCCCGTTGCTTGGCCCCAGCTCCTGCCAACCTAGCAGTTCGAAAGCGCGTCAAAATGCAAGTAGATAAATAGGAACCGCTACAGCGGGAAGGTAAACAGTGTTTCTATGTGCTGCTCTGGTTTGCCAGAAGTGGCTTTGTCATGCTGGCCACATGACCTGGAAGCTATACGCCGGCTCCCTCAGCCAATAATGCGAGATGAGTGCTGCAACCCCAGAGTGGGTCACGACTGGACCTAATGGTCAGGGGTCCCTTTACCTTTACCTAAGATATGCAGTACTATCCCAAAACCCACACTAGGGCAATACTTTTATTAGACTACCAAAATACATCATAAGCTTTGCATGCAAGCTTTTGGGTTCTCAAAAACACTTAAGATCAGGCTAGTTTGTAAGCAAAGCTGGAAGAGGAGGAAACGGTTGACTTATGTTGAAACCACCTAGTCTGCATTTAGTCACAGTCTTAAGGCTCTTCCAGATTTTCAAGATGCACCCAGGGCTACTGGGATGGAGAAACACGCAGTGGTTGCTCCACCATTTTTATAACAAATTGGTAGCAGGAAGAATGAAAGAAACAACCGAGAAGAGAGCTTCCTTGCCTTATTGCTATTGAAGGCAATTGTTACTTGTCACAGGTCATTGGAGGAGTACGCAACTCATAAGCATGCTCTGCCTCCCCCCATACAAGAGCCTAGCACATGGACAGCTAATGTGGTGCTCTCCAGCATTGTAGACAACGATCCCTATCATCCTGGACTCATTGGTCATGCTTGCTGGGGCTGACAGGAGTTGTAGTCTACAAAATCTTGAAGGCACCATTGGTTTTAGCTTTAGTCCTGCCCCCGTCCCACTCAGCAATGTCAATAATGTTCAGACCATGTCAAAAAAAAACTGAAGACAAGAACGGAGTAAAGCTGTTTGTTGTTCCAGGTCCATTTTGGCAATAATATTAATTTCCTGATGAAGGAGGCTTGAAGGAGCAAATAATTATGATTTCCTGTTACTACTAATTAGATTTCATTTGCTTTTCCTATTTAGCCGCTCTAGGCACGTCTTGTCATTTATTTGGAATTATCTCGCAGTACTCCGTATCAATAAATTATCATTCCTAATTAAGCTAGCATAGTTGTTGTTTTTTGTTTTAAATGAATGAATGTTTGAGACTCCAGGGGCTTTGAACTTGGGCTGGAAAAAGTAACGATTTCCCTGCTTCTGATATTTGGCAGACAAATTGAGTGCGAGGTGACCATTGCATTTCAGTTAGCAATATATGCATCTAATGGGGGCAGTTAAAATTCAAAGTTACCTTTCACTTTCAGCACTTGGATAATTATTGAAAAACTAATTAATACGATGCCAGAAAGGACATGCATTAGCTGCTGGCAAACAAGAGGATGCCCACAAAGCCTTGAAGTAGGAAAAGGAAGCAGAATTCCCAAAGCTATGTCTCACTGTGTATTATGAAGTCAAGGGCCCCTTCAGATAACAGGAACATCAGAAAATGCCTTATACTAAGTGAGACCATTGGTATCATCCACAGCAGTGCTTCTCAATTAGCTAATGTCAGGAACGTGGCCCCCCAGAACGCAGTGGATGAGATTGAACTAAATGAACAAGGGTCAGACTCTGCAGATGAGAACTGGCTGTCAGAATCGAGAAAGGGCAGTTTGACACCCCACCCTCTTCATGGAGAAGACTCTATTAGCTCTCAAGAAGAGGAAGAGTTCGAAGGCAGCAAGAGTGTTGCTACGCAATCAGCAGATAAGCAGAGATCTGAGTCTGGGTTGAGTGGGAGTGATGAGGAGGGGGGGAGGTCAGCCTCTCAGTCCCCGATCCAGGTATCAGGATAAAATCAGAAGGCAACGGAAGGGCAAGAGGGGAAAGGTGGGAGTCTGGCATCCTTCCTGCTGTGGGAGGGGCAAAATTTCAGACTGACCAAAAAACGTAAAAGTGAGCAAGTGAGGTGCAGGGCTCTGGATGTGTCTTTTTGTAAAATAAACGTACATTAAACTGCCAGAGAGTCATTACTTCTTATCGGGACTTGATTGCCTGCCAGAGATCAGGCAATGTCTTTTTCAAAAGCCAAGCCATGGACCCTCTACTTTTGAAAATCATGATATCTCTATGGTAGTTTTTATTATGTGAGTGGGCCTACAAACCCCCTGGGGACCACCAATTGGGAACCACTGATCTATACTAATACTCCTTTCAATACCGGCTACACTGACTGGCAAAGATCTTCCCAATCCTTAACTGGCTATGCTGGGGATTGAACCTGGGACCTTTAGCCTGTAAAAACATGCACTCTACCACTGAGCCATGGGTGCAATCAGTCATTTGCCACTTGGAAGTTTCGTATACTCTTTCCACAAGGGGCAAGCAACTGGTCATCTATTGAAGCCTTGGCCAACCTGCTGCCCTCTGGATGATTTGGACTACAACTCCCATCAGCCCCAGTCAGTGTGGTAGGAGATTATGGGAGCTGTAGTCCAAAATGTCTTCAGGGCACCAGATTGACAAAGGCTGATTTTAGTTTCCTGCTATGTCATAAATTTATGCCATGTCCCTGCAGTCCCAGAGTTCTGATCCACTGTGGATTGATGTGTGAATGAAAGAAGAAACAACAAAAAACATTGCTCTCACACTGATGTTCACACTAATGGAGTGTTAATCCACCCCCTCACTTTATAAGACATAAAGTTGCTGAGGTGTGTAAAATCATCCTGTTTCCAACACAATCATTCCATTAAATATTAATACACATAAAATGATGAGGAGGGCAAATGGTATTTTTGAAACTGTGAATTCAGGTATTTTGGGTTGTATATAAGGACACAAAAAGAACTATGCAGGGTTAGAGTTAAGGATTCATCTAGCCAAACATCATTTTTCTAGCAGTGGCCTGTCAGATGGTTCAAGGAACTCATGTTGCTGCCACAGGGATAACATATCAATGAAAACTTTCAGAATAATGAAGACATCCATGAATCTGAGTATAATTGTGGCACATAGAAAGCTATTCTCCCAAATATTTTCTGCGGTGGCTCCCCGCTTGTGAAATGCTCTTCCCAGACAGGTTCTCTTGGCACCTTCATTACATATCTTTAGGTGCTAGGCAAAAATGTTTCTCTATAATCAGCCTTTTGTTGAATAAACAATCTATAGCCTTGAGAATGTGTTTGTGGGAGGGGGGGATTATTGGTTTGTTTTTGTTTGTGTTCTCATTTTGTAATTTTATGTTATGAACCACCTTACGATCTTCAGATGAAGGTTGTATACAAATTTAATAAATAACAATATAGCAAACTTCTCCTTTTCTGGACATTTCCAAGAAGCATGGCTCACCTATGCTTCCTCTTTAGATGTTTCAAGAAAATATTTCAAGATCTTAGAGAGGGAGCAGTCTATAAATGTAAAATTTAGGTAAATTGCTAGACAGAAGAGAAGAATATGTCAAAAAAAATGTAATGGATGTAGGAATGGAAAAACATCTTTGTTGCAGGGATGGGCTTGCCATCATAGTATCATTTGCAAGAACCAGAATTAGGCCCTTCTGTTTGAAAAGCATAACATAATGAAAAGCGGAAGCTTCTGTACTTGCATTCACACCCCTCATTTCCTTTATCTTTTTTGCCCGTCCTCTCATTTTGCAGCTTGCCTTTGCACGCAGCCACAAATGAGATGGAAGCAAGAGACTCAAGCACATTTGTACAGAGCCTTTTGCACAAACAGCAATTGCAGAGGGGGCGGGGAGGAAGGCCTCTCTCTTTGATACTGCCTTGTGGAGTCTGTCTGTTGCTTTTGCTTATTGAATGAATTGTCAGCTGGAAAAATCAATGAATGGACCTTTTCCGTAAGGAGCACAAGCTGCCAAGTAAATATTTGTACTGCTGCAAAGAAAAATTACCCGCAGCGCCAGTAACATGCAGAAGTTTCTTCGGTTGGTGGAATGGAGTCCCAGCCACTGCTTCCCTTCCACATTAAAAGAGTCAATTTGTAATTTGCATCTTCAAAAACATTTTGTTTATCTATCTAAACTCTTTCTCCTGACACTATCTCATACAGATGGTGGAATACGATATTCTGTGAGTCTAACTGGCCCTCTGATAAGGGTCAATTAGGGAGTATTTATTAAAATATTACATTGGAGGCCATGAACTTTAATAGCTATATGACTAATGCATATTAGAAATCTATTTAAAATTTCTACCTCATTTTCTCTACCCTTTCCTTTAATTTACCGAGGCTGTGATCCTATACACAGTTACCTGGGAGTAAGCTACATTGAACTCACTGGGACTGACTTCTTCATAGAAAAATACACGATTGTATCTCTACAGCATGGGTCAGCAAACTTTTTCAGCAGGGGGCTAGTCCACTGTCCGTCAGGCCTTGGGGGACGGACGGACTATATTTTGAAAAAAAATATATGAATGAATTCCTATGCCCACAAATAACCCAGAGATGCATTTTAAATAAAAGCACACATTCTACTTATGTAAAAATACGCTGATTCCCGGATTGTCCATGGGCCGGATTTAGAAGGCAATTGGGCTGGATCCGGCTCCTGGGCCTTAGTTTACCTACCCATGCTCTACAGCGATAAATGCCATACTTCATTCAGCACTGCTGAAAGCAATGTTACAATTCTGATTGAAACGTATATGGAAGGTTGAGAATGAATGAATGGCTCTAGAATCTCTTGTTCATGGAAGATCACAACTTCTAGAATTGCTAGCCTTAGCTAAATACATTAAATTGTCTGTGGCATTTAGAGGACAGAAGAGCAAGAAAAGGTATGAGGATATGCATCCTGCAATACAAGTTCTACTCTTGCCTTTTAGGGTATAATGATTAAAATTAAACACTTTTAAAGCAAACTGATTTTGAGATAAGGAATTAAAGCCTTTTCGTATATTTCCCATTGATTTAAATGATGCTTAAAAGCATGGCAGCAACGCTGCACCCTGCACCCGTTTATGTGGAAGTAAGTCTCACTAAACTTAATGCAAATTATTTGAGTAGACATGCATATGATTGTGCTCTTAATCAGTTTGCTCAGCAAAATCTTGATTAATCAGTGGGCATCAATTTTAATTAAAAAACTTACAAGTTATGGGGCACTATGATATCCTGTGAGGTAGGTTAGGCTAAGAGATGGTGGGCTGGCCCAAGGTCACCCAATTTCATGGCCGAGCGGGGATTCGAACCCTGGTCTCCCAGGCCATAGCCCAACACTCTACCCATTACACCACACTGGCTCTCTCACACACACGATATATGATGACACCTTCAAATACCCTGCCCTGTAGTCAGAAATACAGTGTGAAATGTGACAGGAATTTATTACGGAGCAGATATATATTTAAAACAATTTTTTAAAAAAGACAATGGGAAAGAACCAAGTTCTTTTAATCTTGTGCTCTCCCTGGTAGCAATCAGCTTGAGGTACATTTCAGTTTGTTCACTTGTCATCTACATTAAGAGTCCATCGGTAAGCTTTTCTTTTAAAGTAAATACTGAATGACACATTTATAATTAGACCTGCCTGACCATTCCTTTTTAGGTCTGAAGGATATGAAATGTGGACATGACATGCACTCCCTTGACTCCTGATCAGTGTGCTAAGAAGCTTAGACTTTCACCATTGATTAGCGAATAGTGGCACAACTGACACAACGTATAGCATAAGAACTATTTGTTCAGATACCACAATGTCAATTATTGATTGCATGCAGGAATGGATAGGAACGGGAAGAAATCATTCAAGCTAAGCCTGCGCTTTCTATTGCAATCCCCCCATCGTCCCTGACCATCAGCCATGTGGCTTGGAGCACACCATCTGCAGAGCCATAGGTTTATTTTCCATTTCAAACCATCATATTTTGCTCTTTGTCACTAAATCTAGATTTGTTTAGCAGTTTAGGTGTAGCACAGTTAAAGGTAAAAGGGGGGGGGGAGAGAGTAGTAGAGGCTGAGTTTGCCCAGACTTGGCCTTCTCCCATTGTCTCTGTCTAACAATGACCCTTTACAACTTCCTCTGTGGTTCCTTATCCATACTGTGTTACTTCTGCTGCAATTGTAAACATGTCAAGGCTGCTGTTGGGTTAACAGGAGAGGAGCAGTAGCCCGGTCAACTGCAAAGCAGTTAAAACTTTTGTTGCCACCTTCCGCCTTTCCTTTCCTACTATTCTCCCCTGAAGAGACACTGGACCCATCCACCACTGATCTGTAACACCTGGCTTTGGTGTGGAGGGGAGGTTAAATGGGGCGAAGATTGGTTGTTTGATGTGAATGAGTTTTGAACTATGGGGAGGTTGAGGTTTTGTTTATTTGCTAATTAGTGGATCAGAGTATTGCTTTGTTTATTATTTGAGTGTTGTTATTGTTGTTCGCTATTATTTATACGGCTGGTATTTTTGTCTTTGCTTTTCCATGGATGTTCTGTTATTTGTAGTGCTCTTTTTTCTTTTAATAAAAAGGGTGCTGGTAGTCACCATATACCCTGTTTCTCCGAAAATAAGAAGTAGCCATAAAATAAGCCATAGCAGGATTTCTAAGCATTCAATGAATATAAGCCATACCCCGAAAATAAGCCATAGTGATAGGCAGTTTAACCTTGTAGGTTAAACTGTACCCTACTTAATAAAAAAAATAAGACATCCCCTGAAAATGAGCCATAGTGGGGGTTTTTTAAGGAAAAATAAATATAAGACAGTGTCTTATTCTCGGAGAAACACGGTAATTGCTACAGTAAGTGCCACACTTTTAACATTTGAAGAAGAAGAAGAAAAAGGTGCCCTTACTGTGTACGCTTGAGCACCCCCAGAAAGAAATGCTCTGGTTATATAAATATCAATGTACTATATATGATCCCCTCCCCTCCCCATGGTATTATGTATTACAGGCATCCCCAAACTTCGGCCCTCCAGATGTTTTGGACTACAATTCCCATCTTCCCCGCCCACTGGTCCTGTTAGCTAGGGATCATGGGAGTTGTAGGCCAACATCTGGAGGGCCGCAGTTTGGGGATGCCTGATGTATTATATATTTTTCTTTGCAGCAAGTCACTTAGAGACCTTCAGGTGACATGTGACTGGTAAGTAATAATAATAATAATAATAATAATAATAATAATAATAATAATACTGGTGATGATGATTATAAGCTCTCTAGATTTTGTTGGACTCCAGTTCCCATCAGCCCCAGTCAGCATGGCCAACGTCAGGGATGATGGGAATTGCAGCACCCCGGGGAACAAGAGCTATAGACAGAGCATTGGAGCAGACACTCCTTTATTTGCAGCCAGCCTTCTCATTCTTTTCTGCTGGCATATCTTTTGTTTAGCCTCTATACGATTCTCATCATTGTGGAGAAAAATTAAATGATTAAGTCAGATTTCTAATCTATTTCTACTCCTTTTTCCTCCATCTCCTCCTTTCCCCCCGGAAACTGATGTAGCAACTTCTCATTACGTATCAATTTACACCTCAAAAATCAGAAACAGATCGATGCAGGTCTTCTGCATCTTGCAAGTTATAACACATCTTCCTTTTGTCACTCTCAGGAAAAGTGGAGGACGTTATGCAGAGCATGTGGTCTGCTTTCACAAATAATTTCTATGGAAAACAGCAGTCAGGCAGTAATACAAACCCAAGGTGACCTCATTACTGAAATTTGTTCCAGTTGTCATTAGACATATCACACTGTGTCAGTCAAATCAGGAAAGAAATAAGAGATACTGACACGTAGCACCAGTGATTAGAGATGAAAAATACAGTTACATTCTAAGAAACCTCTTGGTGGAAGAGGAAAATGTATGGAGTTTATATTCAACCACCCTTACTTGTCCCTAGGATCTTCTTTGCTCTACCCTTTCCCCAATTCCTGCCAATAGCTTATTAGTTTTTCTCTCTCGTAAAGGAAAGCACTTTTTCCTAAGGCGCCAAGGGGAAACAATAATCACATCTGGGATAGCACCTCTTTGCTACAGGCAAGGTCAAGTTGCTAGGATACCAAAGGGACGGTCCAGCTTCCTAGACTTGTAGCTTGTAGCTGAGCTCACCAAAGAAATAAAAAGTATTTGTATTCCCATGTATTCCCATGCTCTTTTTTGCTTTCCCCTTAATGCTTGAGGAAGAATAATTCTTCATGTGAAAGAGAAGAAATAGAATGTTTCCTACAACACTTTCCTCACTTTCTTTCAGAGGCACACACAAATAAAACTGTTTCCATTTGCTACCCATTAAAAGAGGCAGGAGGCAGCTGCCATAACATTTCAGCAGTTGCAAAATGGAATCCAAAACATCCCTGCTTCACTGATGGCTCTCTAGGTGGCCCTTGGCAAATTACCATCTCTTAGCCTAGCATCTTATTTGTTTGGCAATAATACAGTTCTATGCACCGCCCTTGAGGGACCCAGTTGGCGCTGTGGGTTAAACCACAGAGCCTAGGGCTTGCTGATCAGAAGGTCGGCGGTTCGAATCCCTGCAACAGGGTGAGCTCCCGTTGCTCGGTCCCAGCCCCTGCCCACCTAGCAGTTCGAAAGCACATCAAAGTGCAAGTAGATAAATAGGGACCGCTCCAGCGGGAAGGTAAACGGCGTTTCCGTGCGCTGCTCTGGTTCACCAGAAGCAGCTTTGTCATGCTGGCCACATGACCCGGAAGCTGTCTGCGGACAAACGCCGGCTCCCTCGGCCAATAATGCGAGATGAGCGCTGCAACCCCAGAGTCGGACACGACTGGACCTGATGGTCAGGGGCGCCTTTACCTTATGCACCGCCCTTAAGGGAGAGCAGGAAAATAAGTTTTAAAACACTGGATATCAAGAAGAGATTAATATTTAGGGTGGATGCAAACCATTTTAGCCAAGGACTAGGTTCCATTAAAAAGCTAATGTGCAGATGTAGCCAGGAAAGGATCAACTAGCTAACAAGGAAGGGCAAAGCCTTATTGCTTTCTTCATCCAGAAAGCACATTTGTTCCACTGGTTACATGACATGTTCTTGCCTAACTCATTTGGCTGAGAATGCTAAAATCCATCAAGGGGTGGTACCATCCTAGATGCAATGTCTACTTCTGCCTCTCAACACAGAAAAAAAGGAATTTACAACATGTGAAGGATCTTGGCAGCTCACAAGTTAATTGACCATGTAATACAATTGCAGCCAACCAGATGTATTTTTTTGGGCTTCACCATCCACGTTCGGATGAAATCCTCAAAAAAGGAATCCATGGCAAAAAATAAGTATTAATTTAAATAGACTCTAGCTCAAAGCAACTTAGTGTATGTTCAGAATTAAAAATACACAGAAGTGATCAAATGAGTGTGACATTTTTATTAAGTTTGGAGTTATGAGGCCGAAAGACTGATCTCAATCTTTGAAAGATAAGCTGATGCTCCGTGTAACATATCTGCTGTTGGACTACACTATTTCAGACTCTGTTTTGAGTGATGCCTTTGAATGGTCTGGTGGAGCCTGGTGAATCACTGGTGAATTTTTGTTTGGTCTAAGGAAGCTCCCTGCATAGGAACTAATCTGCTAAGAAGTTGTCTTCCCTGACAGTCTACAAGGTTAAACCTCGGTCATCAATGGCATTGCTTTAAATTAAGTTGTTTTTGCCGGAGGCATTCCTTTCAGTAGTTTCTGTGGATTAACATTCTGGCTGCAACCCTATATACGCTTCCCTGAGAGTAAATCTCACCATGGGGGCTTTGGCTCCCACAATAAAATATTTGAGGGGACTGGGCCCCCGCAAAGTTGATGGGCATTCCCATTCAAATGGTGTGTGCACACTGTGTCATGTAATTGATTATGCGGGGTGGGACTTACCTGGCCCCCACAATATTTTATTCAAGTTGGCACCCCTGACTCTGAAATGTACTAGATATGCACAGAATTGTGATGATTCAGCCATTAAAAGTTCTCACTCTCTTGGTACCATATTTAAGCACGACATTTTTAAGATTCAAATGTGAGGTGGTATCACAAATTTTTAGATTGGGGGGTGGGTGGGAAGCATGAATCAAACAACGGAGAAGAATAAAAAGTTCACTTGATGCAAACAAGTAGCAAACTCAACTCCTGCTTCCCGAAAGTTTGTTTAATATTAGCTAGGTCTTGCTACAGCAACCCAGGCATTTGGGAGTATATGCAAACCAGAACATTTGCATTTGGCCTTGAGCAATGTGCCTTCTGCACTGACGGTGCTCTCCCCATAGTTTTGAACATGCTGAAATTCTTCACTAACGAAACCTCCAAGAGAACTTGAAAGTAGAACTGATAATAAATGAAAGAAAAATTGTTATAGGTATTAGAAATAACAATGGCATGAACAACTTGTGAAAGCCTGAGGAAATCCTAAATCTGTTACGCACTGTGGGAAAGATTTATTCCGGAAGTGGAGCCTCAGAAAATTCCACTTCGAATTAGTGCCAAAACTGGTACACTAAATAAGGTATATCAACAGCAATCCTTAGAACAAGGAACGATGATTACGACTATGCTCCCTGCTCTACACCCTATTGGCTTTATTGATATCCTATGAGAGGGAAGATCTCTCTCTCAAAATGCTGAGTTTGAGATATTATTTGTCAAATGAGGAAGACAGAATTCTCAAAACAAGCCTCATTATTAAGTCTTGTCCCTCCCCCTGTGCACCAAATGCACTGTCCATATATATATATATATAGTTGTGTGCTTCTATGTAGAAGCATGTTGCTCTTTCTTCTTAAAATATAAGGCAAACATTATAAAAAATTATAAAAACTGGTCTGGACAGGTGTGAGGAGACGTGAGGTGTCAATTTAATCAGTCTACAGGCTTAGCCAGTAAGTGCACTCACAGTTAGCTTTTATTGTTCAACCTAAGCCACTGAAAAACTGCAGAATCATTTTATTTCAGGGCTTTACCCAGAGCAGAAACACGTATATGGTTATTAATGCCAGCAGGAACTTTTAAAACACCCTCACTCCTTTAAAACATTATTGTCATGTTCTCTGACCTCAATTCCTTCTCAAGCTCAGAGGAAGCAATGGACAGGGAGGAGACACAACTCAGGTAGCTGTCATTCCCCACTCCATGACCTTCCAGGTCAGAATATATGGCTTTGCCAAACCCCTCAGACTTGGAAGACAAACCTTCGATGAAGTAAAGCAGGCATCCCCAAACTGTGGCCCTCCAGATGTTTTGGCCTATAACTCCCATGATCCCTAGCTAACAGGACAAGTGGTCAGGGAAGATGGGAATTGTAGTCCAAAACATCTGGAGGGCCGAGTTTCCCTATGCCTGCTCTACTATATGCATCTTCTACAGGGCTCTGTCCAGGGTCCTGTCATGAACCTGCCTTATTTGGTGGAACTCTCCACGTCAAACAGCGATACCTTCATTATATGTCACACACCCTTGCTACTTCTCACTAGTTGTATGCTTGCAGAGATCAAACTACTGGTCGCATGTGAATCTGAAGAATTTTATGTAATCCTGTCTCAACAGAACTTTTATGTTAAACACTGTCAATGCATCTTCTTGTTTCAAGGTTGCTCGAGGGGCTGTCAGATTTTTCAAATGGTATCTTATTATTTTTTCCCATTACTAAGAACATAAAAATCTCCTTCTTGGATCACTGCCTTGTCATGGTGAAGGGGCTTGAATAACTCAGGGAAGCTATGAGCTATGCCGTGCAGGGCCACCCAAGATGGACAGGTCATAGTGGAGAGTTTTGACTAAACGTGATCCACCTGGAGCAGGAACCAGCAAGCCACTCCAGTATCCCTGCCAAGAAAACTCCATGGACAAAGACAACAGGCATATAAAAGTTATGACGCTGGAAGATGACCCCCTGAGGTTGGAAGGCGTCCAAGATGCTACTGAGGAAGAGCAGAGGACAAGTACAAGTAGATTCAGAACTGATGAAGCGCTTGGGCCAAAGCTCAGTTGTGGATGTGCCTGGAAGCGAAAGGAAAGTCCAATGCTGTAAAGAAAAATATTGCTTAAAAACCAAGGAAGGAGTGTCCATAACCTCTTGTGGGAGTCTGCCACTGCTGAACAGCTCTTACTGTCAGAAGGTTCTTCCTGCTGTTTAGTCATAATCTCCTTTCTTGCAACTTGAATCTACTGGTTTGGGTCCTAACCCAACCCAACCCAGGAGAAAACAAGCTTGCTCCATCCTCCATGTGACAACCCTTTAGATATTTGAAGATGTCTATCATATATCCTCTCCTCAAATTTCCCCAAATATCCAGGAACACCAACAGAACAATATTAGATGCATGCAATACAGTCCATGCACTTGAAATGTTCTACGTAAGGCAGGCATCCCCAAACTGCGGCCCTCCAGATGTTTTGGCCTACAACTCCCATGATCCCTAGCTAACAGGACCAGTGGTCGGGGAAGATGGGAATTGTAGTCCAAAACATCTGGAGGGCCGAATTTTGGGGATGCCTGACGTAAGGTATATAAATGTTCTTTATAAGAAATATTAATAAAACATTCAAAAACAGTAATTGAATGTTTTGTAATTTCACATGATTATACTTAGCATAGCATTTCTGATGTGTTGCCGATCAACTACACAATCAATTCAAAATGCCTGGATCAAAGCTCATTTAGGTTTGGTGACAAACTGACCACACTTGTTCAATTTCAAGCTCACTGTGTGGGTTATGCTTTGTACTAATGGTATATAAAGTTCAATAATATAATAGGGATTATTTTAATGAACATGTATAAAACTGTTTAGCTAAAGGAGCTAATGAAGTACTGCCAATGAATGACATTTCTCCTTAGAGGAGTTATTTCCAAAGTAATTTATATCCTTCTCTAGTCTTAAGTTCCTCCAAGTTTCCTCTTTTTGGGACACGGGGGTAATGCATGACTTAAACTCTGGCTCTCTACCAGACAATGAGTTGCTGGAAAAAAACACAAACAAGCAAGTGAAGTGAGAAAACTACCCAATATTCCTCTTATGAAAGTAATACATTTAGCCATGTCCAGACCTATGTAACCCTCATTGATTCTTTAACACAATATTGCTGTATCTAAAAAACATTCTGAGAGCATGGTAGAAAACTGTGAACAGATTTGATTTCAAAATGCTACAATGTACCAGCTCATAAGCAGTTTAATAACTTCAAATTCACAGGGGAAATTCACCCACCTGAATATGCCTCTGCCCGCTGCTAAACCTTTTCAGAACACATTTCTAACAGATCTTACAAAAGAGAAATGTCATATGGGACCATACCTAGACAGATGTGCCCTAAACAAGGAAGTCTGACAACCCAGGAAAATGTGTGTGCTCTCTCTCTGTCTCTCTTATCTACAGTCCTTTCAAGAGTCTCTAAAATTTGTGGGGGGAAATGAAATGCCAAAGTACTTAACACTTACAGATGAGTCAAATTCCAATGCCAAAACAAAACAGGAAAGTGCTCCCAACATTGTCTGATACACTTTAGATAAATTACATCCAGTCTTTCCACATTTTTACATTACTTTGTTTGCTTTCCCTCCAGATCAGGAGTTTATCATGGTTTCAGTCCCTTCATGTTCCCTTTTATGTACTAAAAGAGGAAAAGGTAGTCTGTTTTACTTCCTGTTCTGAGTGTGATCCTAAAGACTGTTAAACAGCTGGTAAGTTTCTCCATAGGTGTCAGGGGGACTCCCTACAGGGAGCCTCCCCCCATCATCCTGATCAGCACTTCGCACAGTGAAAGCGGCAGCAGCGGGTCATGGGGAGTAAATGAGGATGGGAGCGGAGTGGAGGAGGCACGGCTCAGCGATGTACCAGAGCCCCTGCACCACTCCAGCCAACAAGTAGGAGAGGGAGCACAGCCGCTTCCGGCGCCCGAATTGAGGCGCCTGCCCAAACACAAGGTTAGAGTGTGGCGTTTTAGGGTGCCCAAGCTTTTATGCTGGCCCCGAAGCAGAAGGGCGCCATTGCCGGATTCTGCAAGTGACTAGGAGGTCATGTTTCCTGCTATCTCTGCACTGTAAATACTATGCACAATAAAACCATTAAAGCATAGCTGCCAAGTTTTCACTTTTCTCGCGAGGAAGCCTATTCAGCATAAGGGAAAATCCCTGTAAAAAAGGGATAACTTGGCAGCTATGCATTAAAGAGAGAACGGACTTGGGTGTGTTTACTCAGGAGTAGCCGCAATAATCCCCTGACAATAGAGATGACTTTTTAGCAGTAGCTAAGGAATATAGAAGTGTTTCTGTATAACAGAACTATGCATGTATTTTGTTTAATTGGACTGTTTCATTTTTAGCTGTAATTTATTTATATTCCGTCCTTGATCTGAAAATCTCAGACTGATTAGCCATAAAATAACCCTATAACACAGAATAAAAACAGAAAGACGCATAGACTCTATATAACAGAAAGACGTATAGACATTTTCAACAGGGTATTAGTGATGCCTCAATTATGGGTTCCAAAGCTTGGGTAAACAACCATGTTTTAACGCCATGCAGTTTCTAATGTTTGACATTTTTGCTGTGCTTTTTTTCTGCTGGAAGGCGCCCAGAGTTTCTGGGGCAACCCAGTCAGATGGGCAGGGTAATGACGACAACGACAACGACAACAACACCCCCCACCTCACCCCCGGGAACTGGTCCTGTAGCTAGGAATAGAACCATGGTAGCACTGTGTCTCCAATTCCAAAACCATTGACCTGGTTAGTAAAATACCATGGTTGATGGTATCAAAAATTGAGAGATTCTGGAGAATCAACAGCATCAGAGAGGAGATTCCTGAGTGGCTGGTAGTTATTCAATAGCAATGAATCTAAGGAGGACTTGTTTGTGGCTGCACCTGCGCCTCTTTAAAATATGTCATGTGTTGGGCTATCAAATATTCAAAATATATTTTTCCAACAGTAGATTTCAATTGTCCAGTCAGCACTCAAAATAATTATGTTAGGTGGCTACTTAAGGAACAAGCAAAACAGGGGTTGGGGGTTTGTTTGTTTGTTGCTATAAAGTTTTTTAATAAGAGTATATATAATACAAAATTAATTTAGATGCTTAATTAATTACTCAGATACAGCAAATACATCCTATATCATCATAATTCTTTTGCATCAGTTCAATAAAAATATAAATATATAAAAGTATAAATATTAAATACTGAAGTTATAGGAGACTCTTACAATTTATAACAAGAAAAAGGCCACCTCTTCTGCTATTTCTGTTTTTAATACATTATAATTATCATCATCATCAACAACAGTACTACTGTATTTATTTTATTTTTACTAATATCGATTAAACTTCTTATCCACCTTTTATCATAACGTCCCAGGGAGGGTTACAGCATTAAAAAAAAACACAGTTAAAACTGATTGCAATGAAGAGAATAATATGGGTCCTAAAATTTATATCTTGTTACCAGGGTTCATTTGTCTAGTACATCAATGTAATTATATTTATTTCACAACACAGTGGTTTATTACATTTAGCTGTTAATATAACTTCCTAATCATGTTTAGTTTGCTGGGGGGTTGAGTATTCTTTCATGCCTTAGCAGACATGATTTGTGCTATTGTTAAAATGTGTAATATCTGCACCTGATCTAAATATGGCAATTGCATCTGAAATGGATGGTCACAGTACCTCCAAAGCCTAATGCTTATGTTAGGGCTGTACTATATAATCAAGTAGACTCAATTGGGTGACACAATTCACTCACCCAAGTTTGGCTAACACTGCTTCAACTTTGAGCAGACAAGTACACTACCTGTTCAGTTGACCTTTTCTAACGTACTCCTGGGAATAAAGGTAAAGGGACCCCTGACCATTAGGTCCAGTCGTGACTGACTCTGGGGTTGCGCGCTCATCTCGCATTATTGGCCGAGGGAGCCGGCGTATAGCTTCCAGGTCATGTGGCCAGCATGACAAAACCGCTTCTGGCAAACCAGAGCAGCACATGGAAACACCATTTACCTTCCCGCTGTAGCGGTTCCTATTTATCTACTTGCATTTTGACGTGCTTTCGAACTGCTAGGTTGGCAGGAGCTGGGACCAAGCAACGGGAGCTCACCCTGTCACAGGGATTCGAACCGCCGACCTTCTGATCAGCAAGCCCTAGGCTCAGTGGTTTAACCACAGCGCCACCTGGGTCCCTACTCCTGGGAATACTTAATGGTAAACTCCCCATTTTCTGTCTGTCTGTCTCGCAGCAAGGTGAACCTGGATCAAGGTGAACCTTTTACTCTGAAACAGTTTCTTCTAAACTGTGTACTAGGGGGATCCCTTCAAAGACATTGTTCATTTTTACACAGCCAGCCTCTCATCCTATTTCTGGATGATGATTCCAGGTGGTGTGTAGCCATCAACTAGACGTGAAGAAGTAAAGATCTGCTCTAAAGGTTTTGGGGGGCAGCAGGGAAAGAATGAGTTTGGTTTTTAATTTGAGGATATGGATGAATTATACCTGTTACCATGCAGATATTCTATCATACTTCAGTGTTTCATCTAGCAGCAAATTGCAGAGGCAGATACGCTGAGCTAGTGCGGTGCAGCCTTTGAGTGCAACATTTGTTTTATTCTTACACATCTTTGCCTCTTTCCCCTACACAACCTCAGTGCCCCCTCCCCTCAATCTCTAATAGATCAAACTTCCATGATATTAGAAAACTAATCCTATATTAAGAAAAAAATAAGATATATATATATGTCCTTGCTCAATAATAAATATCCTTGCATTGTGCAAGGCAGCAAGGAATTCTATAGTCTTGCAGCACAGAAGTGAATAAATAGTGCCTCTGTTCATACAGACATGTTGCTTGTCAGGCAGCATCAGAAGGGGAGAGAGAGCAAGGAGGCAGAAATGCCTCACTTAATTGCACAGCCGCAATATTGCTGGCATGTTGGCTCTCAGGGTGATCACAGTGACTCTTTGGCAGTCTGCTGTGACATATTTTGCTAGTTCGTAGTGGGAGGAAAATGCTCACATCTATTCAAGACACCACTTTGATTACATTACAATTACGAGATACTCTTATCTTGCTGCCATTACTTGGTTGTGTTCCAGTTGTTAACAACCTGCAGATGCTTGGATAGATGTTTGTCCCTTGCAGCTAACAATGACTAGTGGTGGGAGGAGGAGCTTCCTGGGTCAGGAAGGTAGTAAATACTATGTTGAGGGTAGGCATTGTCCCAGCTGTCTTAGAGACAATGATTGGACCACTCTTGAAAAAGCTACCCTTGAACCAAGGGAATTGTTTCGACTATTAGCCTGTTGCAAATCTTCCCTTTCTAGGCTAGATGCCTGAGTGGGTGGTGGCAGTTAAATTCCAAGCATACCTAGAGATAAGCATACCTACATCCATTTCCATATACCTTACCTAGCTTCCATCCTGGGTTTCACACAGAAACTGCCCCGATCACCATAGATTTATAGAAAAAACAAGGACAAATGCGAGTTTGCGTAGGACAGAAAAAGTGAGGCATGAAGATGATCAAACAATGGCCGTAATCTGCACAGAGATTTTATTAGAGAAGATAAAAAGTGAAACAAATGCACATCACACAAAGATCAGTTTCAAGGCAATGCTTCACAAACTGTCTCCAATAGCCACAAATTCAACCCAAAAATCTAGCCACATTTTATTGGGGCCAAAATGATACAGAGACAATGTGCTCCTGGAAGAGGGATTAAGGTGGGGTTGCCATATTTCAAAAAGTAAAATTCCTGACACCTGCAAAGTTGAGCTTTTTATTTTTTATTTTTAGGAAACCACCAGAATGGTTGAGGGAAACAAAATTCGAGAAAACCTCCCCTCAAAATACAGTAGTGATTTTAAGCTTTTGGAGCTGTTTCCACTGCTTTTTCCACCGCATTGCCATACATCCAGGTTTTCCCTGACATTTTGCCGATTCGGCAACCCCACCCCACCCCGGCACCATTTTTACACTCAAAAACCAGGACATGTCAGGAATTCTCCTGATGAATGGCAAGCCTAGATTAAGGCCTCTTGTTTTGTTTTGCAAGTATCAAACTATCTCAGCCTACAAATTAATACATAAATACTTTAATAAATTAATAAACAAAATGGTGACTGTAAGGGTGCATAAAGCACAAAGTCAAGTGTGATCAAGCCAATACAATAAAGTAAAGCATGAAGTGGCTGAAAGCTCTGTATTGCATGACAAATTCCCTAAAAGCCTTGTTTCCTCAGCTTCATGGTGGATTTTAATGTTGAGATTATATGGTAATAAACGTAAGGTGCCTAGAGATCAGTAAGAAAGCACGATCAAAATCCTAGAGTAAATGTACTACATGCAGACATATTTTCCGTTGGTTTTATTAAAATTTGAAAGCAAATATGAAGCTGCTTTTTAAAAAAACAACACCTAGAAGCCAGTGGGTTGCCTTTGACCTTAGCTCTACTCATCGTAGACCCACTGAGATCAGTAGACATAAATTAGTCATGTCCATTAATTTCAATGGGTCTGCTTTTATTAGATTGGATATAACCTAGTATCACTTTCCATCTTTACTTTTACAATGTGTGGAAAAACTGAGCTATTAAAATTTCACCTTCTCCCACATTTGGTATTTTATAAACCACCGTCGTTACCATACCTTATGAATGGACGTACCCTTCCCCCTCAGAAAGCAGGCAAGCCGCAGTGAACTACAAACCCGCTTGGAGGTGAAGGAGGGTGGCCTCAGAACTAACCCTGGCATTTCTCTTTCCTAAATAATAACTTCTGTGATTGGTCAGAGCACCACAAAGGCCTCCAGACAAAGAACAGGACCTGCAACACTTGAACAAGAGCTGTTGGAACGACTCCATTTAGTTGCACTTAATTGGTCCGTGCAAGGCAGCACAGCCATGTGGCTTTCAGACCCCCCCCCCCCAGTATGGCTGTGTTTTGCTACAGCTGCAGAGTTATCAGTGCAGGGCCTTGCATAAAAAGATGGTGGTTTGTGACCTAAGCGAATAGATTTGGAAGTGCTACTTATTAGTACAAGTAAGCAGCAGAATATATATTGATATTGTGTAAATATTTGTATTTGTAAATCTGTGACACGTAAGCAAGAATATTTAGAGCTGAATAATAAAAAATTCTTCCTCCCAAAACTCCCCCTTCTAACTTATCTGTCTGTCTATCTATCAACTAACTATCTATCTATCTATCATCTGCCTGCCTGCCTGCCTATCATCTGTCTATCTGTCTATCTATCTATCTATCTATCTATCTATCTAAAAAGGACAAAAGTGCTTGCCCATTCAGAGTGTGGGCAGGAATTATTGTCATCTCTCTGCATTGCCTATAAGGCATCATGACATCATCATACTGGCAACATTATTCCTACTTGGCTTGGATCTCAATGCTTGAAAGAATTTTAAATTTTAAATGGCGCTGCAGCACCTGCTGACAATGGCAGCAAACAAGTGGGAGATGGGGAACAACCAATAAAAAGGTCAGCATGTGAGGTTTGTTCAGGGAATATTTCAAGGTCTTTGAAAGCCAACCCCCACCCCTTTCTGTGCTGCAATGCCTGCTTTGTGCAAATAGATTTTGAATTCCAGCACAAAAATAATAACCCTGTTGAGTGTTAGATATTTCTTAAAAGTCAATCAAACTACCTAGAACCACCAGCACTGAGTTGACCCCAGTAAGGAACAAGAATGAAATGAAGTTGCACACTTTACTGATTCCTGTGGGTACAGCTGTATTTATTACACTAAAGAGATGTGGATGTACTTTTAAATACCCATGTATGAATAACTGGGAACCTGATTGCATTCTCCGTTTGCTGGGGAAAACAGAATCATAGAATTGAAGAGTTGGAAGAGGCCCTAAGGACCATCTAGTCCAGGGGTCCCCAGACTTACCGAGCGGCGGGCCGGTGCCCGCCGCGCCGCCCGCGCGGTGGGCCGGACGGCAGGGGAGTGCGCGCGCAGCGGGCCGGAGGGCGGGGGAGTGCGCGCCCGTGTGCATGCGCACACGCACACGGGCGGAAAAAAATAGCCGAAAATCGCTTGTGCGCATGCGTATGGGCCTCCCCCGACCCGGAAGTGCACCAGAAATGACCTCTTCCGGGTCGGGAGAGGCCTGTACGCATGCGCACAAAGGATTTTCGGCGATTTTTTGCCGATTTTTTTGATTGTCGCTGCGCCGCGCGCCGTGAGAGCGGGCGGCGGCAGCGGGCGGCGGGGGTCGTCGCGGGCCGGATTGGAAGGCCGATTGGGCCGCATCCGGCCCGGGGGCCGTAGTTTGGGGACCCTGATCTAGTCCAACCCCCTTCAATGCAGGAATGTGCAGCTGTCCCTTACGAGGACTGAACCTGCAACCTAATATGCTTTGAAAGCTATCTATCTATTTTTTTTTAAAAAAAAATATTTTTATTAATTTTCCAATTAAAACCAATTATATCACATTCAATATTTCAAATTATACACATATATATATCAATCAAACCGAATGTTATGCCAAATCATCTAAAGAATTTTTTATTTGGGTTCCCATGCTTCAAGAAATTGGGAATTCCTCGCAACTGTCCACTGCCGTCTTTTTTCTAAAGTTCAAATCGTCCTCCAAGTTCATAATAATCCAGATCTTCCCCTTACAGTCACATAGATGTTTTCCACTTTCATCCGATTGTTTCCCAGCCGCTGAGATAAATATCAAACAAAGTTTCACAGATGTTCTTTCTCCTGTGTGAGTTAATCAGTCCAGTCTCCCCATAAATCTTCTTAATAGAGCTCCTTGTTGCGTCGAAGCAGCCCGAAGCAGCGCCATCTCAAAAAGCTCAAATCACTTTCGCTTTCTCTCATAGCCATGAAGATTCACGATCATTATAGAATTTACAGCTTTTTCAGGCAGGAGACCCAAACATCAAACCATAAACTCTTGGTAAATTAATGGATCTCCTTGCCCTATAGCTGAACTTAGCTTCAGGTCGCTGCTCCAATTTAAAGTGCGTCACAACTCATAAATCCTCCGAGCGCGTCCAGAACTCCTTCCGCCCGACTAGGGGGAGGCTTTTCTCATCGGCAACTCCACATCTTTAAAAAAATATGCTCAGTAACAACAGTTAAATAGTTCAACTCACACAGTCTTTTGCTTCTCTTTCACTCCAAACAAGCCAGGACATCGCGTCCGGGAAGGTACGATGCAGCAATATGAAGGAAAAAAAAATAAAAACTCACTTCCCTTATCGCTCCGTCCCCATCAATCCTTCTTCCAGATGCAGTACAATCTTTGACTCCTCTCCTTTCAGCAGCATAAATTTCTCAGCAGTAAACAGCGCTTCTTCCCCTCCTTCTGAAGTATGTCCATAGATTTAAGCCTAATTATCTTCTTTAACCATGGAAATCCCCGCCATGCAGATTAGCGTCCGGGAGTCCTGGCCCTCGTAAGTGCTCAGCCCAAGCTCCCCCCACTCCAAAAACAGTCGGAGTGGGTCTGGGGGCATCGCGGGCCAGCGGCCCCTCTCCGTAACCCCCGGAGAGGGTAGGGGGTTGCCATTTACTCCCCTAGCAACCGCCAAATTCCTTACGAAGGTCAGAGAGATGGAAAACAGGTCCGCCATTCCTGCAGGCGGAAACCGGAACCCGAAAAGCTATCTATCTAAAAGGTAAAGGTAAAGGGACCCCTGACCATTAGGTCCAGTCGTGACCGACTCTGGGGTTGCGCGCTCATCTCGCATTATTGGCCGAGGGAGCCGGCGTATAGCTTCCAGGTCATGTGGCCAGCATGACAAAGCCGCTTCTGGCAAACCAGAGCAGCACATGGAAACGCCGTTTACCTTCCCGCTGTAGCGGTTCCTATTTATTTACTTGCATTTTGACGTGCTTCTGCTAGGTTGGCAGGAATCTATCTAAAAAGCAGGTTGCAAATCTTGGGGAGAAAGCAAACAAACCTCTTAATGACCCAAGTACTTCTGATTCTGGCTATTGTACTTCCAGCAGATAAAGAAGCAACTCTTCCAGAAATCATAAACAAGCTGAGATCAACAGAGAAAAGCCCCCTAATTATTCCCAAGACTCATTCCTTTAAAAAATAGAATTTTGTGTTAGAATGGAAACTTGCAACAGAAAACTGTAGGGTTTGATCATAATTTATCATGGGTTTTCCCAGCACTGTCAAAGCCTATGGTTTGAAATCTTGGCTTTGCTTTATCTTCATAGTATATCTGTGAATTGTTACATGCCACCCCAATCTCAGAACAGTGTGAATTCTAGGGGTTCCAGGCACTTACCCGGGGATCTTATTTCCTTCAGAATGAGGTACAATGGAGACAGTGGTGTCTTTAGGATATATGGCTTATTTTCACATATACCTGTATACAACCTGAGCCTACGATGGAGGGGTTCGCAGCATTAACACCCCAAGAGGGCCTTGCTTCCCCCATAGCTTCAGCCTTGGATTCAAGCAAAAATCAAGCATCCCCCCCTCTCCCCCTTTCTCCTGCTTGCTTCTTTACAGCTTCTAGCTTACATCACTCCCAATTCTCTGCTTGCAAGTGGAAGCTTCTAACTAGTAAGTTGGGACTTGGGAGGAAGTTTCTAACTACCCGAGTTGAAGGAGGGCCCCCCCACTCATTTGCTATCTCGCACAGAGCCACTTCCTTCGATCCCCTTAATGGTCCATGAGCTCACCAGGAAGCTAGCTTAGCTATTCCAAGAATTAGAAGGGAACCCAGGCATTCAGCCTAACCACCACCACCACCACCCCATCAAAACTCATAACAGTATGAATGTAGTGTTCAGGTTTCAGATCAAGTTATATATATTAAAGCACTGGAGAGCCTGCCACATTCTGCCTAATAGGAGAAATGTGCAATAAATTAAATAGGAAGTAGTCTCTGAATAATTACACTTGAGGAGAGATGCAGGCGGCTGATGGGAATAATAAACATCTTACGGAAGGATTGCCTTCCTTTTTCCACTCATGGGCTTCACCTTCTCTTTCTTTCAACATCTTGCCTTTAGGCATTCTGCAGCCCTGCACTCCCTCCCTCCTTCCCATGAGGACTTGCTGTGTGGCAGCAGCAGGAAATAACTGGTATGACTCTACATCCTAATTTGCTGGAGGTGCTCAGCTGCTACAGCAAGACCAGGCTGTGCAGTTCTTGAGCTTGTCTTCCCTGCAGGGATGTCAGGATAACGCGATTTACTGCTGTCAAGGAGAAGGCTGCCAAGGCAAGAGAGATGCTTCTTGCCAAGCTGTTGGCATTGAAATCAAACCTGTGGATCTGTCATGCACTTTTTGCTGCTTCAGTTCACAGGGAAAGACTATGACTTCTTCCTATCGGTGCACCGCTAAACAGAAGCAACACCTGAGCTTTGGAATGTGTTTTTTAATCAGGCTCCCTGCTGGTGCATGCCACATTCTCTTTTGCTCTTTCTCTACTGTGTGTGTGTGTGTGTGTGTGTGTGTGTGTGTGTATGTGTGTGTGTATTCAGAATGAAGATACTTTGTGCTCACCGACTTTCGGGTTTATACGTATTGTTAGGGTACCACACAATACGTGCTATGGCGTGCCATGGCGTGCTATGGTCCATGGGGTCACGAAGAGTCGGACACGACTAAACGACTAAACAACAACAGGGTACCACAATATAGGTTCCCACAAGATAGAAAGTTGAAATTTCATATATAGCAGAAGGTATGTCTTCTCCGTGACTCTTCCAAGAGACAGACACATTACTGGACGCCATTATAAACCTGTCTCCTCAATCCAAGGCTGTGTTCAGTGTGTGACGAGTGGAGGACCCACCCAGCATTAACTCTGTATGTGTGTGGCTAGGCTTGCACTGTGTTGTTGTTGTTGTTGTTTAGTCGTTTAGTCGTGTCCGACTCTTCGTGACCCCATGGACCATAGCACGCCAGGCACTCCTGTCTTGCACTGCCTCCCGTAGTTTGGTCAAACTCATGTTCGTAGCTTCGAGAACACTGTCCAACCATCTTGTCCTCTGTCGTCCCCTTCTCCTAGTGCCCTCAATCTTTCCCAACATCAGGGTCTTTTCCAAGGATTCTTCTCTTCTCATGAGGTGGCCAAAGTATTGGAGCCTCAGCTTCACGATCTGTCCTTCCAGGGAGCACTCAGGGCTGATTTCCTTAAGAATTGATAGGTTTGATCTTCTAGCAGTCCATGGGACTCTCAAGAGTCTCCTCCAGCACCATAATTCAAAAGCATCAATTCTTCGGCGATCAGCCTTCTTTATGGTCCAGCTCTCACTTCCATACATCACTACTGGGAAAACCATAGCTTTAACTATACGGACCTTTGTCGGCAAGGTGATGTCTCTGCTTTTTAAGATGCTGTCTAGGTTTGTCATTGCTTTTCTCCCAAGAAGCAGGCGTCTTTTAATTTCGTGACTGCTGTCACCATCTGCAGTGATCAAGGAGCCCAAGAAAGTAAAATCTCTCACTGCCTCCATTTCTTCCCCTTCTATTTGCCAGGAGGTGATGGGACCAGTGGCCATGATCTTGGTTTTTTTGATGTTCAGCTTCAGACCATATTTTGCGCTCTCCTCTTTCACCCTCATTAAAAGGTTCTTTAATTCCTCCTCACTTTCTGCCATCAAGGTTGTGTCATCTGCATATCTGAGGTTGTTGATATTTCTTCCAGCAATCTTAATTCCTGCTTGGGATTCATCTAGTCCAGCCTTTCGCATGATGAATTCTGCATATAAGTTAAATAAGCAGGGAGACAGTATACAACCTTGTCGTAATCCTTTCCCAATTTTGAACCAATCAGTTGTTCCATATCCAGTTCTAACTGTAGCTTCTTGTCCCACATAGAGATTTCTCAGGAGACAGATGAGGTGATCAGGCACTCCCATTTCTTTAAGAACTTGCCATAGTTTGCTGTGGTCGACACAGTCAAAGGCTTTTGCATAGTCAATGAAGCAGAAGTAGACGTTTTTCTGGAACTCTCTAGCTTTCTCCATAATCCAGCGCATGTTTGCTATTTGGTCTCTGGTTCCTCTGCCCTTTCGAAATCCAGCTTGCACTTCTGGGAGTTCTCGGTCCACATACTGCCTAAGCCTGCCTTGTAGAATTTTAAGCATAACCTTGCTAGCGTGTGAAATGAGCGCAATTGTGCGGTAGTTGGAGCATTCTTTGGCACTGCCCTTCTTTGGAATTGGGATGTAGACTGATCTTCTCCAATCCTCTGGCCATTGCTGAGTTTTCCAAACTTGCTGGCATATTGGGTGTAGCACCTTAACAGCATCATCTTTTAAAATTTTAAATAGTTCAGCTGGAATATCATCACTTCCACTGGCTTTGTTATTAGCAGTGCTTTCTAAGGCCCATTTGACTTCACTCTCCAAGATGTCTGGCTCAAGGTCAGCAACCACACTACCTGGGGTGTACGAGACCTCCATATCTTTCTGGTATAATTCCTCTGTGTATTCTTGCCACCTCTTCTTGATGTCTTCTGCTTCTGTTAGGTCCTTACCACTTTTGTCCTTGATTATGGTAATCTTTGTACGAAATGTTCCTTTCATATCTCCAATTTTCTTGAACAGATCTCTGGTTTTCCCCATTCTATTGTTTTCCTCTATTTCTTTGCATTGCTCATTTAAGAAGACCCTCTTATCTCTCCTTGCTGTTTTTTGGAAATCTGCATTCAGTTTCCTGTATCTTTCCCTATCTCCCTTGCATTTTGCTTGCCTCCTCTCCTCCGCTATTCGTAAGGCCTCGTTGGACAGCCATTTTGCCTTCTTGCATTTCCTTTTCCTTGGGATGGTTTTCGTTGCTGCCTCCTGTATAATGTTACGAGCCTCCATCCATAGTTCTTCAGGCACTCTGTCCACCAAATCTAAATCCTTAAACCTGTTCCTCACTTCCACTGTGTATTCATAAGGGATTTGATTCAGATTGTATCTTACTGGCCCAGTGGTTTTTCCAACTTTCTTCAGTTTAAGCTGGAATTTTGCTATAAGAAGCTGATGATCTGAGTTACAGTCAGCTCCAGGTCTTGTTTTTGCTGACTGTATAGAGCTTCTCCATCTTTGGCTGCAGAGAATATAATCAATCTGATTTCGATGCTGCCCATTTGGTGATATCCATGTGTAGAGTCGTCTCTTGTGTTGTTGGAAGAGAGTGTTTGTGATGACCAGGTGGTTCTCTTGACAGAACTCTATTAGCCTTTGCCCTGCTTCATTTTGAACTCCAAGGCCAAACTTGCCAGTTGTTCCTTTTATCTCTTGATTCCCTACTTTAGCATTCCAATCCCCTGTAATGAGAAGAACATCCTTCTTTGGTGTCATTTCTAGAAGGTGTTGTAGGTCTTCATAGAATTGGTCAATTTCACTTTCTTCAGCACCGGTAGTTGGTGCATAAACTTGGATTACTGTGATGTTAAAAGGTCTGCCTTGGATTCGTATCGAGATCATTCTGTCATTTTTGAGATTGCATCCCATTACAGCTTTTGCCACTCTTTTGTTGACTATGAGGGCCACTCCATTTCTTCTACAGGATTCTTGCCCACAGTAGTAGATATGATAGTCACCCGAACTGAATTCACCCATTCCCTTCCATTTTAGTTCACTGATGCCCAGGATGTCGATATTTATTCTTGTCATCTCATTTTTGACCACATCCAGCTTACCTCTATTCATGGTTCTTACATTCCAGGTTCCTATGCAATATTTTTCTTTACAGCATCGGACTTTCCTGTCGCTTCCAGGCATATCCGCAACTGAGCGTCCTTTCGGCTTTGGCCCAGCCGCTTCATCAGCTCTGAATCTACTTGTACTTGTCCTCCGCTCTTCCTCAGTAGCATGTTGGACGCCTTCCGACCTGAGGGGCTCATCTTCCAGCGTCATAACTTTTATATGCCTGTTGTCTTTGTCCATGGAGTTTTCTTGGCAGGGATACTGGAGTGGCTTGCCAGTTCCTTCTCCAGGTGGATCACGTTTAGTCAAAACTCTCCACTATGACCTGTCCATCTTGGATGGCCCTGCATGGCATAGCTCATAGCTTCTCTGAGTTATTCAAGCCCCTTCGCCACGACAAGGCATTGATCCATGAAGGGGGGCTTGCACTGTACTTGAATGTTAATATGAGGCGTACCTGTACTTTGCATCTTACAGTTCAACCCTGTGATATGTTTTAAAAATGTCTTTTCTAGTGATCAGGAAATCTTCCACTTAGATGTGCAGTCAGATTTCAACCATCTGCTGGTGACATAGCCTAACAATTTCTGTATGCCCATGTCAGTCAGACATTGCCCAGTGTGTATGTGTGTTTGCACATATGTATGTGCACCTGCACTCTAAACCAGGCATCCCCAACCTTTGGCCCTCCAGATGTTTTGGACTACAATTCCCATCATCCTTGACCGCTGGCCCTGTTAGCTAGGGATCATGGGAGTTGTAGGCCAAAGCATCTGGAAGGCCGCAGGTTGGGGATGCCTGCTCTAAACCAACTAAAAAGCTCTAACATTTTGATATTCAACTCAAATGAAATGCATTGTGCATTTAATCTCTTGGCCCAGAATATAAAATGTCAACCATGTATTTTTAAATTAAAATCTTCATTGCATACAAAGGGCTGTCTAAATTCAAAACATTATTCTCATTTATCACAATTCTAATGATTTAGAATTCCTTTCCTTTACACCTTTAAAGAATATCACACTATTGTTGAACTATCCATAAGCAGGAATAAAAAAATATATTTCTAGGTTTTAAGAGCTAAGTGGATTTTACAGGTACTTTCCCTTAAATCTGCTTACACTAAATAATGTTATCATCCAGATAGTCTTCGGAGCATTTGTCATAAAATTTGGTATTCCACTATTCAATCTGTGAGCACATGTATTTAACGTCTATATATACATATAAAAACTTTGGAAGGAAGTTAAGTATTATTATCCCCAAATTGCAGGCAGAGAGCCAAGGGAGGAGTTTATGACAAACACAAAATTCAGAAAACATACCTCCCTGATTCATAGCTCATTCACTCAGCCAAAAAAACTACAGTCGCAACAGTATTACATTTACCTGTATGGATATTCTATCGAAAACTATTTTGTAAATATTCCTAATTTATTATTTATTCTTTATTTAATATACAGGTTGCTCAGTATTATTTTTGTTTGTCATTCATTGTATGTAATGTATTCAATTTCATCATCAGCTGACGAAGATTCTTCTTCGAAACAGTTGATTCAATCCGGATATACTGTCTTGGACATCATCCATTGAAAGGTGTCGTGGTGTTCCCTGCCAGTTATTCATTTCGTTGACTACATCTTGGTTATGGACTGACATATATATTATTTTGAAGTTGATGAATTGTAAATTTTGGATGACATTCTATTACTAATAATAACACATTTACTATATTCATTAGCCACGTGTTGCGGCTGTATTTGAGCAGATGATTCTGTATTGCAACACAGGGGTTTGTTTTTGTCACAAAAAAACTACAGTGGCAGTATGGTATATATGAGCTCAGTTTCACTGGTGCATGGCAGAATTTTTAATATAATTTTCAAGGTGCTTGAGAAGGTCCAGCTTCAGGCACACTTGGAGGAAGCTGATTACTTGGATCTGTTGCAGTCCGACTCAAGGCCTGGTGATGGCAGTGCAACTGCCTTGGTCACCCTGGTTGACAATATTTATTGAGAGAAAGGTGGGAGAGGTGTGACCCTGCTTGCATCTCTTGGCAGCTATCAATACTGTTGACCATGATATCCTTCAGTAGCATCTCAGGGAGGTTGGGGTTGAGCGTTTCCATTCCCACCTCTTCTGGGTTCAGTGCGTGTGCATGCACAGAGGCACTAAATCGCGCTTCGCGCATGCGCAGAAGTGCTGAATCACAACCCGTGCATGTGCAGACGCGGGTTGCAAACGCTGCGGGTTGCAAACATGCATCCCGCATGGATCATGTTCACAACCCGAGCGTCCACTGGAGAGAGAGAGAGAGAGAGAGAGAGAACTAGTTAAGAATATTTTACTGCAGTTGCAACAGAGCATCTCCAGACAAGTTTAAACATCAGCTCAAGAGTTCAATGAATACCTGCGTATGCACATCATACCCACAGGCAGCTCCTCCTTGAGGTGTGGGATGTAACAACAGTAAATGTTGTTGTTTAGTCGTTTAGTCGTGTCCGACTCTTCGTGACCCCATGGACAATAGCACGCCAGGCACTCCTGTCTTGCACTGCCTCCCGCAGTTTGGTCAAACTCATGTTCGTAGCTTCGAGAACACTGTCCAACCATCTTGTCCTCTGTCGTCCCCTTCTCCTAGTGCCCTCAATCTTTCCCAACATCAGGGTCTTTTCCAAGGATTCTTCTCTTCTCATGAGGTGGCCAAAGTATTGGAGCCTCAGCTTCACGATCTGTCCTTCCAGGGAGCACTCAGGGCTGATTTCCTTAAGAATGGATAGGTTTGATCTTCTAGCAGTCCATGGGACTCTCAAGAGTCTCCTCCAGCACCATAATTCAAAAGCATCAATTCTTCGGCGATCAGCCTTCTTTATGGTCCAGCTCTCACTTCCATACATCACTACTGGAAAAACCATAGCTTTAACTATACGGACCTTTGTCGGCAAAGTGATGTCTCTGCTTTTTAAGATGCTGTCTAGGTTTGTCATTGCTTTTCTCCCAAGAAGCAGGCGTCTTTTAATTTCGTGACTGCTGTCACCATCTGCAGTGATCAAGGAGCCCAAGAAAGTAAAATCTCTCACTGCCTCCATTTCTTCCCCTTCTATTTGCCAGGAGGTGATGGGACCAGTGGCCATGATCTTGGTTTTTTTGATGTTGAGCTTCAGACCATATTTTGCGCTCTCCTCTTTCACCCTCATTAAAAGGTTCTTTAATTCCTCCTCGCTTTCTGCCATCAAGGTTGTGTCATCTGCATATCTGAGGTTGTTGATATTTCTTCCGGCAATCTTAATTCCGGCTTGGGATTCATCTAGTCCAGCCTTTCGCATGATGAATTCTGCATATAAGTTAAATAAGCAGGGAGACAATATACAATCTTGTCGTACTCCTTTCCCAATTTTGAACCAATCAGTTGTTCCATATCCAGTTCTAACTGTAGCTTCTTGTCCCACATAGAGATTTCTCAGGAGACAGATGAGGTGATCAGGCACTCCCATTTCTTTAAGAACTTGCCATAGTTTGCTGTGGTCGACACAGTCAAAGGCTTTTGCATAGTCAATGAAGCAGAAGTAGACGTTTTTCTGGAACTCTCTAGCTTTCTCCATAATCCAGCGCATGTTTGCTATTTGGTCTCTGGTTCCTCTGCCCTTTCGAAATCCAGCTTGCACTTCTGGGAGTTCTCGGTCCACATACTGCCTAAGCCTGCCTTGTAGAATTTTAAGCATAACCTTGCTAGCGTGTGAAATGAGCGCAATTGTGCGGTAGTTGGAGCATTCTTTGGCACTGCCCTTCTTTGGAATTGGGATGTAGACTGATCTTCTCCAATCCTCTGGCCATTGCTGAGTTTTCCAAACTTGCTGGCATATTGGGTGTAGCACCTTAACAGCATCATCTTTTAAAATTTTAAATAGTTCAGCTGGAATATCATCACTTCCACTGGCCTTGTTATTAGCAATGCTTTCTAAGGCCCATTTGACTTCACTCTCCAAGATGTCTGGCTCAAGGTCAGCAACCACACTACCTGGGGTGTATGAGACCTCCATATCTTTCTGGTATAATTCCTCTGTGTATTCTTGCCACCTCTTCTTGATGTCTTCTGCTTCTGTTAGGTCCTTACCACTTTTGTCCTTGATTATGGTAATCTTTGTACGAAATGTTCCTTTCATATCTCCAATTTTCTTGAACAGATCTCTGGTTTTCCCCATTCTATTGTTTTCCTCTATTTCTTTGCATTGCTCATTTAAGAAGACCCTCTTGTCTCTCCTTGCTGTTTTTTGGAAATCTGCATTCAGTTTCCTGTATCTTTCCCTATCTCCCTTGCATTTTGCTTGCCTCCTCTCCTCCGCTATTTGTAAGGCCTCGTTGGATAGCCATTTTGCCTTCTTGCATTTCCTTTTCCTTGGGATGGTTTTCGTTGCTGCCTCCTGTATAATGTTACGAGCCTCCATCCATAGTTCTTCAGGCACTCTGTCCACCAAATCTAAATCCTTAAACCTGTTCCTCACTTCCACTGTGTATTCATAAGGGATTTGATTCAGATTGTATCTTACTGGCCCAGTGGTTTTTCCTACTTTCTTCAGTTTAAGCTGGAATTTTGCTATAAGAAGCTGATGATCTGAGTTACAGTCAGCTCCAGGTCTTGTTTTTGCTGACTGTATAGAGCTTCTCCATCTTTGGCTGCAGAGAATATAATCAATCTGATTTCGATGCTGCCCATTTGGTGATATCCATGTGTAGAGTCGTCTCTTGTGTTGTTGGAAGAGAGTGTTTGTGATGACCAGCTTGTTCTCTTGACAGAACTCTATTAGCCTTTGCCCTGCTTCATTTTGAACTCCAAGGCCAAACTTGCCAGTTGTTCCTTTTATCTCTTGATTCCCTACTTTAGCATTCCAATCCCCTGTAATGAGAAGAACATCCTTCTTTGGTGTCATTTCTAGAAGTTGTTGTAGGTCTTCATAGAATTGGTCAATTTCACTTTCTTCAGCACCGGTAGTTGGTGCATAAACTTGGATTACTGTGATGTTAAAAGGTCTGCCTTGGATTCGTATCGAGATCATTCTGTCATTTTTGAGATTGCATCCCATTACAGCTTTTGCCACTCTTTTGTTGACTATGAGGGCCACTCCATTTCTGCTACAGGATTCTTGCCCACAGTAGTAGATATGATAGTCACCCGAACTGAATTCGCCCATTCCCTTCCATTTTAGTTCACTGATGCCCAGGATGTCGATATTTATTCTTGTCATCTCATTTTTGACCACATCCAGCTTACCTCCACTCATGGTTCTTACATTCCAGGTTCCTATGCAATATTTTTCTTTACAGCATCGGACTTTCCTTTCGCTTCCAGGCATATCCGCAACTGAGCGTCCTTTCGGCTTTGGCCCAGCCGCTTCATCAGCTCTGAATCTACTTGTACTTGTCCTCCGCTCTTCCTCAGTAGCATGTTGGACGCCTTCCGACCTGAGGGGCTCATCTTCCAGCGTCATAACTTTTATATGCCTGTTGTCTTTGTCCATGGAGTTTTCTTGGCAGGGATACTGGAGTGGCTTGCCAGTTCCTTCTCCAGGTGGATCACGTTTAGTCAAAACTCTCCACTATGACCTGTCCATCTTGGGTGGCCCTGCATGGCATAGCTCATAGCTTCTCTGAGTTATTCAAGCCCCTTCGCCACGACAAGGCATTGATCCATGAAGGGGAACAACAGTAAATGCTCGCCCTAAAAATTGCCTGCCCAATGCGTCAGCATTAGATATATGAAAAATAAAGCATAGACTTGTTTCCACGTGGGAAGACTGTAATATGTCGTCATTCCCCCCCCCATCCTCAAAAATTCGTGTGTACGCACACAGGCACACACACACTTTTCTCCACTCCGTTTTCTTTCTTGGGGCAACATCAGCTCATGCCCCAGGGTCAGGTGATGGGAGTTGAGCAGCACAATAAGCCAAAGCAACGATTGGCTTTGTGACCAGGCCCTGTGAGAACCCAATACAATGACGAAGGATAATTGTCCTCCCTTGAGGCTGGCTGCGTTCAAACAGGGGTCGTACAGATTACAAACCTACTGTACAAGGAATAGGGCTGCTACTGTATCCCTCTGTTTTACAACACTCTGCTTTCTTGCTTGGTTGGTCTCCTCGATACAATGGAAGCACACACTCCAGTTGTTCTCTCATGCTACAAAGCCTCTCTTTTTTTAGGACAAAGGATTGAGCCATTTGTGTGCAAAGGTCTCAGTTCTTTTACTGAGAGAGTAAATCCAAAAGCTTCTGAAGCCTCGTAGGGTGATGAATGGCAACAGAAAGCTGATAAAGAAAGAGTCTCTAAAGTACCAACTTCAGCAATGCAAACACACACACACACACAAAATCCAGGGTGGAGGGCAGAATCATTTGTTAATAACAACCTATGACATCTAAATTAGTATTTTTCTGCGATCCAGGAGAGCCAAATATGCTCCAGGGGAGAAGGTGCTTAGTGTAATGGATATCAGTCATCAGAAAACTGTATTTTAGAGCCCTAAACTGTATTTTAGAGCCCTGCCAGGGAGGGAAATAAATATATTTCTATTTCTCTATCTCTATCTCTATCTACACATCCTATTAACAAACCACTTAAGTTACCAACTAGGACCCAGGTGGCGCTGTGGTTAAACCACTGAGCCTAGGGCTTGCTGATCAGAAGGTCGGCGGTTCGAATCCCTGTGACGGGGTGAGCTCCCGTTGCTTGGTCCCAGCTCCTGCCCACCTAGCAGTTCGAAAGCACGTCAAAATGCAAGTAGATAAATAGGAACCGCTACAGCGGGAAGGTAAACGGCGTTTCCATGTGCTGCTCTGGTTTGCCAGAAGCGGCTTTGTCATGCTGGCCACTTGACCTGGAAGCTATACGCCGGCTCCCTCGGCCAATAATGCGAGATGAGCGCGCAACCCCAGAGTTGGTCACGACTGGACCAAATGGTCAGGGGTCCCTTTATCTTTACCTAAGTTACCAAAGCCCATGTGATGTCTGAATTTAATAGTTAAGTTTCAGCAGAAAAGACACTGTCAAAAACTCACAAGGAGCTTTACAGAATAACAAGCCACACTTATTAAAAGATCCGTTGGGGAGCTTTACAGAGCAAGACGTGGCACTTCTTAAAAGATCTGCAGGAGACAAGAGTACAATGTCATTTAAGCCACCTTTCTAGATCTGGGTGTTGTTTTCTGCACTGCAAGAGGCGTTTCAGAGGCTGCTTGCACCTCACAAGAGATATAAGCGCGCCAACCTCATTTCAGCGTGTGACCATACAGAAATGTTTCCAAAACTTTCCAGGGTTTAAACTAGACAGCAGCATAGATACACTGAGCAACTGCTGGCCTATGTCTCTTCGCCCACCCTTCCTCATAAAATATTTGTGTGGTGTGACGTCATCAGGCTCTGCATTGCTGAGAACGGATGATGTCAGGCAAGGTTCTAAGTCTCACATAATGGCTAGTTAAGCCCTCATGACAGATGGGGAGAGGTTGTGTGAGCATTTCTGTGTGCCCAGGTAAAGGTCTCCTTTGGTTTGGTAAATACCAGCTTCCAAGTACTCCTACAGCTGCACAGCTTGAAACTTCTAATGTTCATCCGATAGCTACCTTTGGAGATTTCGGTAAATCCCTTAAGTATAATTACTAATTTTTCTCACAGAAGTGAAAGCGGGAGAATCCTAACGGGTGTGAAAAGCTAACAAGCTGGAAATCTTTTGAGGCAGCAGCAGCACGCCACAATTTATTGATGTCAATGAGTTGGTGGAATTGTTACCAGCTCAAGAAGGCATGCACCCACAGAGTCTCGCATTTTACACATTCCCTTCAACTAACACTATAGTTAAGGCCTCCTATTCCAGCTGAGGCAAGTGAACTGAAATGTCAGAAAGTTGCTCACTGGGGCCATTAAAAAGATGAGAGCTTATGTACTCGAGAAGGGGGAGGGGAACAAGAGCAAACAACTAATAAGGAAAACTAATGCCTCATTCCTTTTCTCAGGTTTGGGTGTTGCTTTTAAAGAAAAATGATAGACTCGCCAAATTACGATGTGAAGAGAATGAGGAAAACTCCAAATTCCACTGGTATTACATTTAAAGTGTGGCTGACAAGAGTCTTTAAACATGATGGGTGAATCATAAGACAGTATTTTTTCACCTAAGCTTTTGGTAATCTCTTATGCTTATACCATTTCTCACTCCAACCCACCTAGGCGGTTGGAGGTTGGATGGTGGCTAACAGATTGAGGTTGAACCCTGACAAGACAGAAGTACTGTTTGTGGGGAACAGGAAGTGGGCAGGTGTGGAGGACTCCCTGGTCCTGAATGGGGTAACTGTGCCCCTGAAGGACCAGATGCGCAGCCTGGGAGTCATTTTGGACTCACGGCTGTCCATGGAGGCGCAGGTTAATTCTGTATCCAGGGCAGCTGTTTATCAGCTCCATCTGGTATGCAGGCTGAGACCCTACCTACCTTCCCGTGGACTGTCTTGCCAGAGTGGTGCATGCTCTAGTTATCTCTCACTTGGACTACTGCAATGCGCTCTATGTGGGGCTACCTTTGAAGGTGACCCGGAAACTACAATTAATCCAGAATGTGGCAGCTAGACTGGTGACTGGGAGCAGCTGCCGAGACCACATAACACCGGTCTTAAAAGACCTGCATTCAGCGCCGTCTTAAGCGCCCCTGGAGCCGTGGTGCTGCCGGATCCCTCCGGCGCCCTCCCGCCCCGTTCCGGCGCCCTCCCACCCCGTTTCCCAGCGCGGTGGGCGGGTGGGCGCCGCACGCAGCGCGGGTGCAACAGGCGCTGCTGCGCGGCAGGTGGGCGGGCAGGAGCAGCTGCGCGGCGGAACGGTCGGCCAGCGGGTGGGCGCAGCTCGCGGCGCCCTCCTGGCGTGCCGGCGCCATGGTGCCCTGCGCCACCCAGCCTGCACGTAGGGCCGGCTCTGCCTGCATTGGCTCCCAGTACGTTTCTGAGCACAATTCAAAGTATTGGTGCTGACCTTTAAAGCCCTAAACGGCCTCAGTCCAGTATACCTGAAGGAGCGTCTCCACCTCCATCGCTCTGCCGAGGGCCTTCTGGCGGTTCCCTTGCTGCAAGGAGCCAAGTTACAGGGAACCAGGCAGAGGGCCTCCTCGATAGTGGCACCCGCCCTGTGGAATGCCCTCCCACCAGATGTCAAAGAGAAAAACAACTACCAGACTTTTAGAGGACATCTGAAGGCTGCCCTGTTTAGGGAAGCTTTTAATCTTTAAGAAATTAATGTATTCTAATATTTTTGTTGGCAGCCGCCCGGAGTGGCTGGGGAAACCCAGTCAGATGGGTGGGGTATAAATAATAAATTATTATTATTATTATTATTATTATTATTATTATTACTATTATTATTATTATTAGATATATATTTATCTATTTCCTTTATTCACAGCAGAATCATCAACGATAATGTGATAGCAATGCATGTTTATTGTCTTTGAGCACTGGTTGTAAAGCTTATATGAGATGCCACTACATTCTGATTCAATCTACATTGTGTGGTTTCTCTTCCTCCTCTCGTGGCACTGAAACTATGAGAAAAACAAGGTATGAAATGCACATAACTTGTCCCGGTTCATGCAGGGACACCACATCTATCAAACAATAAAATGATTGAGAACAGGAAGCAATGGTAGCACAGAGGCTTGTGCAATGAAGGGGACCCATATCCTCTTTTTTCACCAATTGCTCCTGAGAAACCGAATGATGACTCTATAATGATCTTATAGGTAATTGAAAGGGAAAGTCCATCTTTACCTGTTGGTGCGGTAACAGTCTTCCTAAAAGGTGGTGATCAGAACACCACCAGCTCTAGGACAATAGTTTGTAGAATATGGCAGCGTACTTTTTCCAATACCAGTACTTGTGCAACAAAAAAAATTTAAGTTTAGGGATTTTAAGATGTGGTTGCTAATTTTATTTTTTTCACGGACTGATGCTAGCACTCATGAAAGGGGGAAAAAACAACTCTTGGGGTTTTTTTTGCATGCATTTCATTACCGCGTGCCGACAGATGCAAAATCATACTCTGTTCTTTTTTACTCAGCATCCCAGACACTCTCAGGAGGTTGCATAAGGAGAGCTAATTTGGTCTACTTTCACAGGAAACCGCAGGATTACGCTAGCTGAACAGAAGAAACACATGGGAGCTAGGAAATCAAATATGTGTTGCTTCCTTGCTCCGCCTGTACTAGCCTTGAGTCCATAAATATATTGCTCAATGAGGTTAAGCGAGTTGCAGATCTCTCAGTAACTCCTGAGGATACCGTTGCAGTTCTGAAACAGATGGTAGGTTAAATAGTCTCAGCTGGTAGGACTTATGACTCTGGCCTTTTCCACTTTATTTCCCTGTAGAATAATACATGGCCATACTGTGACAGGCATGTTTTCAGTGGTGTTCACAGAGCAGAGCAGACTCCAACACACCTCCTAAGCACACGGAGCCCTCATCTAAACACCAGCACCTCAGGCATTCCTTTAATGAAGTGCATCATTTTAAGGGGTAGCTTGCCACCTCCTAAATCTTCTGAGAAACAGGCATGTATTCATTGAAAAACAATGCTATTAATAAAACTAAAGACTTTTGCTTGAAGTCTTTAAAGTACTTCAGGGATGTTACATCGGTAAACATTACAACAACCCTGCGAGGTAGGTAGTATAATTCAGATTTTTTTGCAAATAGTGGGAAAGAGGAGGCTAAGAAATACTGTTCTGCTTGATTTTACTGTGTGCCCATTGTTCCTTGCTGTATTTTAATTGATTCCCCCCTCCCCTCACTGTATATGCTTTCTCATTTAGAATTATGACTGCTGGGGTAGAGTTTTGTACTGAAGGGTGATAGATAACTTTATTTCGGCCGTAGGCCCATAATGTACTGCAACCAAGAATAAAACAGTATAAAACCGACATACATAAAAACAATCAGACAAATTAAAAACATAAAAGAATCAGAACAATCAGGCAAAATTAGTCCCTCATACAAGGAACTTATGTACAACATTTTTAAAACGTTTCAAGTAGTTTTGTGGGGCTTTTAGCTATGGTTAAAACGTTAGTGCATTGCAGGCCTTCATTTTTCATTACTCAGCTTAGAAGGTTACTTGAATGATGTATCTTGGTGTCAGTAGTCATAAAGTAAGTTATGCTGTTTTTTGTAAGAGAGAACTGAAATCAAATATCTTGCTACAAGTAATGTTTTGGTCGTATCATCATCTTGCAGCAGGTATGTTAATTGGGTCTCCAGCGGTTTGTCCGTGATTTCCAGAATTAGAGGGTACAAGATTTTAGTCCGAGCGGGCGTATGCAGGGGGCAACAGAACAGTATGTGGTAGAGGGATTCTATTGTTCTGTTGTCACACGTGCATAAAACTGAGATTTGGCCTTTGGAAAACCTGTGCCCCAGGACATTGGATGGGAAAACATTAAATCTTGCTTTGGTGAAGTACTGAAGGGTGCCTAATGGATGGATATTTTATTTTCTGAATAAATACCTGCTTTATGCTGTATCAGAGCAGTGGTCCCTCTAGCCAGTTATTGTCTCTTCTGACTGACAATGGCCCCTCAAAGTCTCAGGCAGGGATCTATCCCAAAACCACTACAAGTGATGCTTTGAACTAGACATGTGAAGCACTCACCCGGAGATCTGCTATATGCAGAGTGTGTTCTCTTCCTTATCCCCATTCTTTAAAAAGAAGGAGGTTGTTTTATATTGGTCTGATTGCTTAAATGTTTTGTCCGATTTTTATTTTCATTATCTCCTGTTGTATGGGCTTGCTCAGGAAGAGATTTGGTTGAGGGAACTTCTAAACCTGGGCATTTCCTGCTCTTACACTCTAGCAAGATCAGCTCTCAATTATGAGTTCAGGAAGTTCCAACAGCCCCTAGTTTTCCATTAGGTCAAGAGAGAGATGCATTTAATGTTCAGTATGGTGTGTGATGTGCAAATTGTTTCATAATCTTCTGCAGCGTGGACTGAAATATAGCCCAAGAGGCTTGAATATTTGGGGCACAGTCTGATAAAAGTCGGCTCGGTAAACTGCCTGCTCGTCTGCCAAGTTCAGAACCTTCAACATATTGCGCTGAACTGGTTTGCTAACGATGCAATCTGGTCTCTGCGTGTCACCAGAATAAATTCAGAGCAAGCAACGATAGCACAGCCCCAGTTTAGTGGGTTGGAGCTGTGTGCCATGTTTTAATGCTTCCTCCTGAGATCAATTTCTTAATCGGAAAGAGATTTAAAGGCCCTTGAAGGGAAACAAGCATGCTGCACTCCTCTGTACATCTTTTAGTAGCTCCAAGTTATATTGGTCCCTCTCTGCTCTACCATTTAAATAAGCAGCAAAGCTTCCACAACATTCCGACCTTCAAAAAATGTTTTTCGTTGAAGCTGAGCAAGTCTGCCCCCATGAAAATATATTCATTAAAGGTTGTTAAACAATAAAACAATTCAAACCCAGAAGTGTTCCAGTGCAATTTGAAAGATAAGGGACATACAAATGCAAAAAATAATTATTATATTTATATATTTTCCTGCTCACTAAGCAACACAATCTGCAGGTTAATGCACATCCAAGTAACCCCTCCACATTCTCCTATGGTGCAGTGGGGATAGGCAAGTTTCTGCAGGTACTTATGTAACTTATAAAAGGGAACCAGACTTTATCAAACTTATTGTGTTTTGCAGATCGGGTCCTCCCTCAAAGAGGTTGTGGTGAGACCTGGAGACCGACCACCTGTGTTGTGGATGGGTAAAATTGGTCAGCCACAACACCCGATTGGTAGGTCCCTCGATGTTGGGTTCAATCTGGCCAATGGAGCACAATCCAAATGGATCGAGGGACCTATATATGCCCATGCAGGTGACTCAGATCTTCCTCTTTCGGGGTGTGCGTTCAGAACACCTGCCCACCTCTCCCTACTTTTAGGGCTTGGTTGCGCTTGACCTTGCTATGCCGTCGTGTGTCGCCTGTCGTTGGGACAGGGGCACGGCAGGAATTTTCCCCACTTGGCTGATTGGCTGGTGCCATTTGGGTTTCACCTGCCACGTAGCAAATCGTCACAACTTGTAAGGTTGCGGATAGGCACTGGTTCAGGTGATAGGGATGGGAGAAGGCTCTCGCTATCCCTATGTGAAGGGTATTCCGTTAAAGGAATCCAGGGACTCAAATGGTCTGGTCAACCCCTGTGAGGGGGTTGTGCCTGTGTCTGAGTCCAGGGGGACATCTGGGTGGCGGACATAGCCTGTTCCCAGCTTTCTGCCTATTCAGGTGTTCACCCTTGGCTGACCTATGCTGGTGCCCTGGGTCACCGCTACCTGCAAGGGTGCAGGGAGCTAGTCGAACCAGAGCCTATGCAACCACTCACTTTCTGTAATCAATAAAGTTGTGGCCTAAATTCTGCCAATAACCAAAATTTGAGTCATGTGTGAATTTATTTAGGGGGGAGGTTTCTGGGTCTGAACACGCAATACCTTGTACCACTTTCTAATGAGGCATCAAATGTTCAGAGATGCTACGGCCCCCTAGCTGACTTTTGCAATCTAGCTACTTCTATGCCAGTCAGTGCCCAAAGAAGCCAACCAGTTCCGTTTGAATGAAAGACTGATTAGAGTCAGTCCCAAGAGATAATAATGCAAGACAGGGGTCTAGCGTGAGTGACTGACTCGTGATGAGAGAAATCTCTAGGAACAGAGTCAGACCCCAAATCCCACCACTGCAAGGAAGGCCACACTGGAACTCTGTGCTATATGAATCCTTCATTCAAGTCCCAACGCTCACTGCTTTCATGTCCTGAGCAACAAATAATGTAGGAATATAAGGATAGTCTGCTGGGTTAGGTCAATGGGCCATCTTGTTCAGCATCTCTGCTTTTGCAGTGGCCAACCGGATGCCTGTGGGAAACAAGCAAGTAGGATTTGAGCACTCTCCCCTCCTGTGGTTTCCAGCAGCTGGTATTCAGAAGCATTGCTGCCTCCAATGGTAGCAGCCGGGCACAGCCATCCTGCCTAGCAGAGGTGGATTTAGGGCAGTGCGATTGGTGCAGTCCCACGGGGGGCGCACAGTAAAGGAGGGCACCTTCTCAAAGCCTGGCTCTGGGAAGGAGGGCTCTGACCATGTACTAGAGTCCTCCTACCTCCTTCCCAGAGGCTGGGCAAGTGCTTGCCGGGCTTTCAGAAGGAGGTAGGAGGCTTCTAAGACACTGCAGGGACTCATGCCTCCTTCCCAAAGCTGGAGGGCGTCAAACGGCCTTGCACAGGGTGGCATATTACCAAGGCCCTCCTCTTTTAAAGCCATCCAAGTTGGTGGCCATCCCTGCCTCCTGTTCCATATGCACTGCGTGAAGAATCAACAATAAAAGAAGTGACTTTACTCGGCACTTTACAGGAGTACATGCAATGGCAGCACCAGCCCACAAATTGGGTTAATAGCAGCCAGTACTGCACAGTGTTCTAAGAAATCGGCGATCTGGAAAATGACCCATTCCACATTTAAAAGGGGAAGATTTCCTGTTTGCTGTTACTCCTTCAGAGTTTGCCAGAAATGCAGCAGGAGCGATGGTAGCCTCTTACAAGACGCCACCATTTTCTTGGCAGTGCATGCTATGAAAATATAACAACGATGATCAACGCGGGTGTTGAAAATAGTGCTTGTTCTCTCCTCCCTGAAAAGTGTGGAGTTCAGAGGCTTTGTAGATTAAGCTCTTTTTAAGACTGGGATGTGACAACACCTCACTTCTCCGAGGTACAGGCTCTCAAAGCTCCAGCACCAAGTTACTCCTGCACCAAGTTACACCTGAGCTAGGAATGGAAGGAATGTGGGGTACGTTTATGGCAGGTGTTCTGGGAACATTGTCCTAGTCAATGCAACAGAGCTCACTGGAATGGAGGGGAAATGAGTTCATCCAGCCTCTTGCCTATCACAGTGCTGGGAGCTGCATCTTATCTTCCAGTTACATATGTATAAATTCCATAAGCTAAATCCTCAACACAACTCTAAATTATCTCTGTACAAACGGCTACATCTCTGTATCTCAAATATGTCACTTGAGGCTGCTTCCATCCTCTCTCTCTCTCTCTCTCTCTCTCTCTCTCTCTCTCTCTCTCTCTCTCTCCCTCCTCAGTACAAATGTTCATCCAAATGAGTTCCCCCACTCCCATCCAGCCTCCAACTCCTGAATAAATGATTTCAAATATTAATATTCTTACATGAATCTAATGTACTTTTTGCCACCGGCTAGTAGTACCAGGTTCTTTCATTGTTTAACAGAATGACAATGAACCTAATAACGCTTCCAACAGTTATTGTAAAATTAAGAGAAACGTTACGTGTTCAGTTCTGGTCAGTTCCCTGTGTAATGTTAGATTTGTATGAATAGTTTGAAAAAAAAAAGCAGCCCTAAATCATTTTCATAACAAAACAAATATCTGCTTAAATTTCTTCCTTCTGCGCCAAGCAATTAACAAACCTTGACATAGGGTACTTCAAGCAAGGTATCCTGTGCATCAATTACTGTGATTTTATGCCTATCTAAAGACTGGAATCTATCTATTGCCATTCACATTCCATAACTGACATTTTTACGGCATTGGCATTTGTTGTTATTTAAAATGGACTCTATTTATGTGAATATTCAAAAAAGGATGTTGCTGCACTTCAAACATGGATGCTGTTTTCTCCACTATCTATATTATAATATGCAAATTTTGTGGCAGTCTTCGGTAAAACCTGCAGCAGTGATTGGTTAGGCCAAGGTGACATTGTGGAATGTTCATGAGCATTATTCTAAGGAAACTGAACTGCCAGACGCCAGCATCTGTGAGCTTGGCTGGGAAAACTCCTTGTGATGTGCTCCGGAAGAGCAAACAGCTTTAGGAAGAAAATAATTTCCCTCCATCCTTTAGAAGGTAGAGGGAGATCTGGCCACGGAAGCTTCTTTGGGCATGGCATTTCATAAATTGGCCTTAACCAAAAAGGCCTTAGATCTTGTAATCACCCATGCATTTGCAGTATGGCCTCTTCAGATTATTTAAAGCATAAGGGGAAGCATGCATCTGGTATCACATTGCGTTGGCACGCTTTCAGGATACAGTTTCCTGCAGCAGAACAGCCACCCCAGGATATAATATGACACAAATATAAGCAGTGTTAAAAGATACAAATAACACTAAGGAAATACCATTGCTGTGGTAACTATTCCCCAATCAAGGTCCTTGGCAGCTACTGATTGAATCCTGGAAAAATCTGTCCGTTAACAGCAAACAATCTCCAGTTCCCTAATTAAACCCAAATTGCAAGAGCACACCAGGCCTACACCTGAATTCTGTTTGGCTCGGAGCACAATCGCACCAAAGAAACATAAATCAACGTGCTGCAAAATAAAATTAAAAACAATAAAAACAACCCGTGTCCTACCCCATGAGGGCAATGGGAAACTTGGAAATTTATCACGACGAAGAGGAAAATTCCCCATTCCCATCTTGAGACAGATGCTCATAAGTGGAAGCTGATTACACGGCAGTGTTCCTATCTTAAGTTTAATTTTCAAAAAGGAGTTGTTTCGTTGATACACAGAAAGTGCCCTCTTATGGCTCCCCTCTCTTTTTTTATTTCTTTCGACAGAACATTTTCTACTTTAGTCTCATGTAATCAAAAGGGAGAGGGAATCATGAAAGGCTCCAGACGGAAAAACCACACAGAGGGTTTATGTTCACTTTACAAAGTACACAATTGGTGATTTATTTTGTGTTTTATGAGAGGCAGGGAACGGCAATTGGCTAACATGGTCCCCAGCTTCGGACAGACACCCCAGGCTGTGGTGAAACATGACCTTTTTAGCTATCTAGCACAAAACACTGAGGGAGCAAATATAACATCCTGACCTTTTTCAATACATAACACTAAAATATCTGTGGGGCAAATGTCTTCGTCTCACATACAGCATACCACCCAACTACGGCACAAGGAATGTAATAAGCAGCAGAACTATTTCATCAGTCCACTTTTGGGGGGGCAGGGGGGGAGAGAAGGCGAAGAGAATCATTGGAACACAGTCCTCAGTGCTCCCTGTACTGCAAGCCCTTGGACCCTGGCAGGATGAAATAGGGGCCAAGACTACATACGTCTTGCTTCGTGCACAAGAATTTTATTGCAGACACCCAGCTCTCGACAATTTCCCTTCCTTCAATATTTCCTCGTATTGCCTTGAGGGCTGTCACCGATGGGCCCTGACATTCTGAGAGCACAAGGGGATGAAGCGGTAAGAGAAACCTTCAGAAAAGTCCTGAGAGTGGACAGGATCCTTTAGGATCCCACACAGTATGTGGGGAGAACTTGCCTCTGCTCACCTTGGGTCATTTTTTGAGCCAATCTAACATTCATAGCTCACTCCTGATGCAGAAAAAGGGAAGGGAAGCCCCAAACAGACATTGAGAAAAGTATTTCCCTCCCCTCCAAGGGCTACTGTGTACATTTCTCAAGGGACATCAAGGTTTGTTTTTTCTCTCCTGGTGATTTAAATGAGTGTACTGTACTGGAGAAAAAGCTAAGGGGAAGTATTTGACTTTACTATTTCTGACCATCACCATAAGGCCCTGAAGCTCACTGCCAAGCATGAGTTCCAAAAACCTGACTAGAATATTTGGAATAAAAAGCTACCTTGCTCCTGGTAAGAAATTCAGGAAAACAGGATTTATATGCAGTCTCCGTTGGTGCACCGTACATTTAAAGCACCTTTATAGCACTTGAACAGTCACGGCTTCCCCCAAGGAATCCTGAGAACTGTAGTTTAACCCTCACTGAACTACAATTTCCAGCACCTTTAACAAACTACAGTTCTCACTATTCTTTGGGGGAAGCTATGTGCTTTAAATGTATGGTGAGGATGTGACTCGGTTGTTTCAACAGATTTGCTGCATTTTGAGGCAAAAAAGAAATAAATAATGTATCTTCAAAACAATTCCACTAAGTAGAATATCTGTCTGTCTTCGCTCTTACCAGTGAGACCATTCTACCATATTAAGTCACATTGATGTGTGAAGACAATCAGATATTATTGTGGTGAAAATGGTTTTGCAGATGCATTTTTAGCCTTAAATACAATAAATGCACTTCAAACCAATCATTCTCAAGTACAAGATTATAATCTGCTTTCATATGTTGCAAACAAGAGATATTCAGACATTGGGGCAGGGCCCCAAAAGTGGTCATGGAATTCCTGTGCATTCTTCACATTTTACTTCCTAAACCTCTTGAAGGCTGTTCTTGTTTAAAGGCACGTGAGGACTCTTATCAGAGAGGATATGAATGAGAAAAATATATAGGGGGCTATAGAACTCATACAAAACTGGGCATCCTCTGGTCTTGGTCAAAAAATTGTGTGAATGATTCAAGTATGTACCTTTGTTTTTTGTTTTGGTATAGTCTAGTGTTAAAGATTCCTGCTTAATTTCTCTGATTTTCTGCCTTATTATTCAAATGAAGAGGCAGGTTGCATTTTGCCAACTGGTGTTTTGAGCTAAAGGAACAATCAGCACACAATTTTCAGGGATTGATTATGCTCATTTAAAGCACCTAGACTTACTTACATTTATTTATAAGAACTGGCTGTTAAGAGAGATTTTGTGGTTACGTAATCTGGAGTATTTTTGACACCATTTACATTCAGGCTATTATGAGAGAAGTCAGAAGTCCCTCACAGTGAAGGAAAGCAAGAGGTATGAACCCATCTTAGTTGTAAAGGAAAATACAACACCATAAAAGCTTGGCAACATAGCTTGGTTTAGGATCATAGCTTTTCCTTGTTCTGACATATTTAAAGGGAGGGGAAAAAATAGAAGGGTAAAGAAGGTTATTCATACTTCTAAATCACACACCAGTACTGTGAAGCATAACCAGACTGCTTCAGATTAAAATGAAAACTTTCATTAAAACATGCCCACCCTTAATTAAAGAGAGCTGGACTTTGATACTGGTAATGTGGGCTTAGTATATACACTTCGAAGAATTTTGTGCATGCCCTTATTCGAGGTTGCATCTCTATCACAATCTATTTCTTTACTGTAAAATTGGGGAGTGACAATAATTGGTAAACATGACCAGTGCCAGAGTACTGGGGGACTACATTTTGGCAGCTTAACTGCAGGTGCTGCAAAGCACAAGTCTGTCCCTAGTGTTACATTTATTTATACTGTATCATGTCGATGGGGTGTTAGGGAAGGGTAGTAACTCTGGTGGTGGCATGTTGTGGGATAGACTCTCTGCCTTTGTTCCCCCCCCCCCCCTGCACCCAGCTCTCACATGTGGCTCCTAGCTGTCAGCATGCAACAGCGGTCACAACCCAGGAATGACTTCAACTGACCGGCTGAGGTGAAAAGACCCCCTGCATGAAAAGACAAGCTCTAGAAGATTGAGCAGACAAGATCAATAGTGGGTCCAACTGTCAGGAAGGGAAGTGAGTGCTCATCACATGGGGCTTATCAACCTGGGAAGGTAGCCTATCTAGGATAAGGAAAACTCTGGTCCTAAACCTCCACTGCCTTGCAGAATACCTTTGGGAGAAGAAAAGACCAAGGAGTAAACCCTACACAAATGCAGAGTGTACGGCTACTTCCAGCAACTCCTGCAGCCAAGCTGGTGCCAAATGTATTGCTCTGCTTTCCTTTAAACCATATCAGTGAGGCTGAGTCAGTCTTTTGCCGTCTGGACCTCCATACATACTTCCTCCATACATACTTCCTAGGTTTGAGGACCTCCATACATACTTCCTAGGTTGGAGATGATGTCCCACTGTAAGGACATATCAACACACGTGGGGGGAATGTCCAAAATTAGAAGTTTTGGGAAAATGCATTTACTCGCATATTCAAGATATATTGCATATTAGAAACAAAGAACTCAGAATGCATCTTTTAACTGCTGCAAGAACAACTACTGACAGGACATGGAAATAATTAAAATTATTATCTATGCACCAATAGTATAATGCAATTTTGTACAGCCGTATTGGGTGGCAACACGAGAACGGGCTCCCCGTCTGTGGAATGCTCTCCCCAGGGAAGTTCACCTCACACTTTCATTATACACCCTTAGGCGCCAGGCAAAAACGTTCCTTTTTAACCAGGCCTTGGGTTGATTTGATTGACATCATATGCCCTTTTAAAATGTGGGGTTTTTGGGGGGGGTTGCTATTGGGTTGTTGTTTTTAATTTTAATCATGTGTTTTGTGGTTTTATATTTTGATTTTATTCTCTGAACTCCCTTAAGACCTGCGGGTACAGGGCAGTATATAAATTAAATAAATAATAAAACAAATAATAATAATATCCATAGTTTACAGCAGTCTGGCATGCATGAAGTACATATTTATTTATTTTTCACTTCCCCCTTCCTCCCCCCTCCTATAAATTTCCATTGTTATTGATACAAAATACCTTTTCCTTATGGTCTCCAATTTAAGCAACACACATTACTATGCATCATTTCAGATCTGTAATACCTGATAATTTTGGTATATACACTTTGAAAGAACTTTGTAAATATATTCAGAAACATTTATCTGAGTATTTAATGTTGTTTTAATTTTATGTAACTGTGCATGCCATAGCTCTAATGTAAGCAAAAATATATCTTGATGCAACTATATCAAATAGTTTAAAGATGATAATGAATAAAAAATATATATTGCAAAAAAACCTCAAAGTCTATGAGGATTGCATTATAATTTTTCTTCTCCTTTATTTTGCATGAGCTGAAAAACTGTCAAGAATTGGAACTCGAAAAAAGGAGCAGTCCTCAATATAATACTGCTGGGCTGTATTTTTTAAGGTCAGTGCAGCTTATAGTAATGAATTCAGAAAGGTTACTATTGTTTTCTTTTGCTGATTCCCCACTGCCCCAAAACATAAAGAACGAAAAAGGTCAGAAAGTAATGTTCCTAAGACAGTTTAGAATTTACTAATCTACTAGCAAGGTAAATAAAAAGTGTGATAATAGTATACACTCTGGACGATAAGATTACCAGTAGCATTTGGTCTGTGAACCCTCATTTAGGTTGTTAGAAGAATGCAACCCAGAAAGCAAGGGGAAAATACTATCACCCAATATTTCCCATGTTTACAAATGCACATACACATAAACAAAATGTTCAACAACAAGCAGTGGGTCGCTTAGGAACTCATCACAAGGAGGGAGAGCAATTTTATTTTCACAGATTATTTTCGTATTCAACAGTATTGCAATTGAAATGGGGGGGAGTTTGAAAGCTTTTATAGTCAAAAGATAGGGTTCTTTTGTATGAATACAATCTGCAGCTCTGAGAGCTGAAGATTCACTGCTTTTAATAGACATTAGTCATAAGGGTTGCAACGAGCTGCTTTTACATGGCTGATTTTGCACTGTGGCTCTAAACTGTATGAGCACCACCACAAAAAAGGACCAAGTAATTCAGGGAGTTTATCTTCCCTCTTGAAACACCTCAGGGAGAAGGTCTTCTAGGCAGGGCTGAGTCCTAGCATCTCATTTCATATAATCCAATATGTATCTACTCAGAAGTAAGCCCTGCTAAGGTCAGATAAGAGTGTACAGAATTACACTTATTCATTCATTCAAGATAAAAGATAAGATATCCAGGTGAACATCACAAAGTGATTTACACAGAAATATTAAAAACTATATGCACCAACTGAAAGTACAGAATAAAACAGTCAAAGAAAGCTACAAGAGAGAGAAAAGTAGATTTCCTCTCCACTCAGTGCAAGATAGTTATTGAGTGTTAGCTGGAGGAGGGAGAGGACATCTCAGCTGGGACAATAGCAGCCACTTGACCAGGGGCTAGTCTTGGCCTGCCACAAGTTCCATTTTGGCCCATGAAGTCATTAAAAAAAGGACTGTGGCCACCTGTCAATGAGCTGATGTTATGCCAATGGACAGTGTGACATCAGCTGATGGGCAGGAGTTGCATTGAATCCCCTTATAAAACAGAGGAAACCCCTCCATTTTAGTGCAAACTTTTTGTGATGAGAGTGTTGCCAGCTTCCAGCCCACCTGGTCATCTCTTTCTAATCCACATCAAAGTAAACGGCAGAATCCTGAGCATAGGATTCTGGCAAATGGCAGGATCCTATACTCAGCGCCTATTGGTGTAGCAAGCAACCATGGATTTAGTGACCAACTCAGGAAACGACAGGAACACACACCCCCTCCTGCCAAAACAGACATATGTTATCCCCTGCAGATCTCATGCGGGTCTCAGACAGGTCAAAGGGAAGAACAGCAACCTATTAGACAGTTTTCCGGCATAAGCCCTGCTGAAATGAGTGGAAGCTTTGTAACAACATACCAGCTGCACAAGAGCTGTCATCCTCTGCCCATAGGAACCAAAGGTTCTGGAAGCACTCAAACATGGAGTATGATCCTCCAAATTTAGAACCATCTGCAGGAAAGGCAACAATAAACCTCTACACTCAAAAGACAAATTGTAAGTCAGCGTGCTATCTGATGTTATATATCAGGCTTCCTCAACCTCGGCCCGCCAGAAGTTTTTGGCCTACAACTCCCATGATCCCTAGCTAGCAGGACCAGTGGTCAGGGATGATGGGAATTGTAGTCTCAAAACATCTGGAGGGTTATATATAATCTCCTATTTTTGAAAGTTTCCAACCACTATGTTTGCCATGTGGTCTGGAGAAGTGAGAAGGTACATTGTTTGCAGACTTTTCCCTGAACTTTTTCGGTACCTTAAGGGCAAGAGAATTAGTTGTCTCTTCTAGAAGAGATACCTTGAGCTGGACCTTAGCCTTTGGGGGTGTATATACCACTCTTAGTGAGATGAATCTGTGAACTGGAAGGTGGAAAACAGGGCAGCTGGATTGTAGCATTAACATCTGTGTATGGACATTACCAGTTTCTGCACAAGTTCTGCATGCCTACTGCAACTAGTCAGGAGCAGGACCTACTTCCCACTTTGCTCTGCCTGTTCCAGTTCATTTCTCATGGACCAAAATGGTACTTCTCTCCCTAGATATAAATTAACTGCAGGTTGAGGATTTGATTCAATCCCCTCAGGATTGGATCCATCACATCTGAAGAAGTTTGGGAATTGTCTGGGACCATCATCAAGTTTCTGATCT